>NW_028274809.1:49906666-50063333 GCF_037043125.1 Eumetopias jubatus
ATCACCTCACACCTGTCAGAATGGCTAAAATAAAAATACAAAAAACAAGAAGTATTGGAGAGGATGTGGAGAAAGAGGAATGCTCATGCCCTGTTGGTGGGAGTGCAAATTGGTGCAGCCACTGTGGAAAACAGCACGGAATGTTCCTCAAAAACTTAAAAATGTTACTATCATACAATCCAGTAATTGCCTTACTGGGTATTTACCCAAAAAATACAAAAACATTAATTCAAAGGGATACGTGCACCCCAGTGTTTATTGCAGCATTGTTTATAATAGCCAAATTATGGAAGCAGCCCAAGTGTCCATCAATAGATGAACAGATAAGTAGTGTGTGTGTGTACACAATGGAATATTGTTCAGCCATAAAAAAGAATGAAATCTTGCCATTAGCAACAACACAGATGGAGCTAGAGAGTGTAATGATAAGTGAAGTCAGTCAGAGAAAGACAAATACCATATGATTTCACTCATATGTGGAATTTAAGAAACAAAACCAAAAAGCAACGAACAGAAAAAAAAAGAGAGAGAGAGAAACCAAGAAACAGAGTTCTAACTATAGATAACTGATGGTTACCAGAGCGGAGGGCATTGGGGGAATGGGGGAAATAGGTGATGAAGATCAAAGAGTACACTTATCCTAATGAGCACTGGGTGAGGTACAGAATTGTTAAATCATACACCTGAATCTAATGTAACACTGTTAACTATACTAAAATTAAAAACTTAATTAAAATGGTTATATATATATATGTATAAATTTCTAGAAACTCAGATAAGTCAATGATGCCTTATACCTCCAACTCTTTTAATATTTCTTGAAGTAGGATTATATAACCCTTCAGTCCTCATCTGGAGAGGACATTTTTTTTTGATAAATATTTACTGGTTTCCTACATGGAATATACTAGGAGCTAAGCTCTAGTGATGCAGAATGAACCAAAGAAAAGAATCCTGCTTTCAGGAAGCTTGAAGTTTAGTGGAGGAGGTATACTAAAAACAAGTAAACAAGTGAGTAAAAATGACTAATTGTGTGTGGTAAATGATATAAAGAACAAACTAGATGCTGATCTAGAGAAAAGAATAGAGTGAAAGTGAGAACTTGTGTCAATAGAATAGTCTGGAAGGGTGACTTTGTGGCTGAGATTTCAAGGACAAAAATTGATACTTCCACAAAAAGCATGGCAGGAAAGAATATTCTAGGCAGTGCAAACAACCTGAGCAAAAGCCTGAAAGCCACAAAGAACTGGGTTTATACTAGGAACTGAAAGAATAACTGTTTGACTGCAGCTTGCGGGTGAAAAGGAAAAAGTAGCAAGATAAGGGTTTGGAGACATCAAGGACCAAATCATGAAGGAAAGCAGAACACATAGTAAGGAACTAGGACTGGGTTTAGTTGCAATGAAAACCACTGAAGAAATTAAACAGTGAATATTAAGTTGTATTCAGGTAACTCTGATTGTTAATGGAGAAATGGTTGCCAGAAGATGAGCATGAGAGGGAGATTAGTTGGTTCTTTTGGGAACCAAGAAAGAGGTGATAATGTCTGAGACAAGTACTATGATAACAAAAATACTTGCTGAATTTCATATGGGAATGAAGTAACAGAAAGAATGAAAGATAAGTGAACAACCCAGTCACTGGTTTAAGCAACTAGTTGAATATTCCTGCAAAATTCTGAGGTGGAAAAGTCAGGGGAAGAACAAAGGAGGAAAGGGTTGAGGAAAGGATGAAAGTTTGAAATGTCTCTGATAAACCAAATCTCAAACATCTCTAAGGCATCAAAGTCTGTAAGGTTAGTCTGGAGCTTAGAGAAAAGTTCTGAAATCTATACATGTGGGAGTCAACAACATAAAGAGTAATTAAATCCAGACACAGAAATCCCTGTCCATTCATAAGGTTCTACTCATCATTACTGAGTTTACTTTGAAGTTATTATATTCTATTTTACTTGGAAGTCAGTGTTTTTTGTTTTTACTGATTCCTACCTTGTCTTTCCCACAGTATGGAATCTGGTACAATGTTTATTTTGACCTTACGTACTATGTGTTACATAAGACCTTCCCTGTGGCTCAAACTAATACCTAATTAAGCCTGCTCTCCCACATCTGTTTCCCAACATTTTTCTCATTATTACCTTCCATAGTGGCCTTTATAGACATTTATTCCTAATTTTCCCCCATGATATTTTATTACCATAGACAGATTATATATCTGTTGACATAACTTATGTCTATTTGAGCTCTGTACATAAAAAAAGAATATAAAGATTACTCTTTTTATTCAATGCAGGACCAAGAATGACAAAAAAATTTAAGGCAAAAATTTTTAAATGTAAAGCCTACTAACTTAATACTGTTTATGCTAATTTTTAATGTAATTCATTTACTTAAGGAAATTGTATAAAATTATATATGCAAATTAGGAGCATATATAAATACATAATAGCAATGTAATGAAAATTCTAAAATTAATAATTCAAAACTTATTTTCCAGAAAAGTAAATAGTAAAAAACTAAATTAATTGCTTAAAAATTACTTTTAGTGAACTTAACTTTTAACTCTTGCTTTATATGTGAAAATAAGTTTTAATTAGCTGAGAGTGTGAGAGTCATTCAGATATTCTATTTTTCTCTCTTTTAGTAATTTACATAACTAATTCTGGGTTGACTAATGCTGTAGAATTAAATAATAAAATATAAACTATTTTTTATTCAATTTCCAGAACTAACGACATACACAAAAGCATTGAGAATCAAACAAAAACCACCAGACCCATAAAGCAAACAATGGCAGCCAAAAGGCACCTAAAGGTGACCTCTCATGTAGGACTTCTAGATTGAGCAAATGACTGAGATGAAGTCATCCAGTTGCACCATCTATTCACTATAATTTTGTAGCAATGATCTTGCAAACATTTTACACATCTTCCAAGAACTTAATATCAATGCCATTTATGTGATACCCAGGAAAATCCCATGAAAGAAACTATCGAGAAATAAAACTCTGTAAGGTACAGTTGAGTTTTAGATGGCCACATACCATTGTAATAAAAACATTTTTTTACCCCTTCCTCTCCAAGAACCAATTTTCATTACTTTGGGGGTGATATTGTTCTCATTGAAACTCTAGGTCTGAAATCATCCCAGGTTCAAGAGACTGTAACTTTGCTCCATTTCCAGCTCTACTGCTATAGACTGAACCCCTTTACAGATAGGTTTCTAGGAGAGGAATTCCCATATATCTGGCTTCTCAGGACTTGATTATTTCTTTACTATTAAGTAACATACATAATAAATAAATGTTAAAAGTCATAAATTCAAATCTTAATTAAAATTCCAGAAACTCTGGCATATAATTACAAAAAAAATATAACAATAAACCACTAAAACATTTTGTTTTAATTCTACATTGACTTCCACATAAAGAGAGTTATCAATGGAAGATGGTCCAAAAATATAAATTGTATTTGGAATCATTATTTAATGACTGGCACAATTTTAAAATGTATGCTTTTCTTCATTTCTATTTCAGGATACCTTGACCTCATTCTTCAAGGTATCAGTGTTTTCTTTACAGCAATTGCTGATCCATGCATGCATAACCTAGTCCAGAGCTGTCTGAAAGCCAGTGAATCATTTCACAAAACTAGGCTAACTTCAAGATAACCCAAAAATCTTGCTGGGGAAAAAACATTTAATAAAATCACAGCTTAGAGAAAGATCTTTTATATACAATGTTACAATTTGAAAAAAGAAAAGAAAGGCAAGTAGTTAATAATCACTACCTCTGCTTCTTCTCAATCTTGGGAAAATTCAGCTCCCCAAAATGCATTTTTAAATGCAGCAAAAATACGGGAGAATTATCTCTGAATAATTTTTCCTAATTATTCAAGTATGAAAAGTTGTGTGGTTAAAATAGCAGGATTTTTTAAGGAAATAATATTTTTAAGTAATCAGCAAAAAATCTCAGCTGGAAGTGAAATAGTCTTATTATCAAATTTAGTAAAGTACAGAGCAAGGCACAAATAGCAATTTGCTGATCACATGGAGAGGGATGAATTTGGCAGAGCTGAAAGAAGTAAAGACAGCTCTGGAGTTGTGAGTCTCCCCAGAATTACATCTACACTCTCAGCAACCATAATAGGCATATTCTACCTAATAATCATATCTCCAGAAATCTTTCTAGTCTTTAAAGTAGCTAATGAATACTTGTCTAGGTCTGCCAATGATTGAAATAGTTTAGGCCACAGTTACATGAGGAAAAAATATCCCATGCAAGTTGTTTGGCATACATTGAGGAAAACAAGCTTTCAAAATCTTCCCCCCGCCGACTTTGAAGCATTAGACCTGTAGCCTAATATTCTGAAAGCCTGTATCCTGTTAAAAGCAAGGGTTTTATTGTTTTTTTTATTTGAACACTGTCACCCCCTTGAGTTTATAATTCTCACTTTTTATCTGCTTATTGTTCCATTTTCTGTTTTAAACTCCTCAAATGCAAGATCCATTAAGTTTTAACTTACTCTGAATAGCACCAACTATAATGCCATTTGCAAACAAGTGCTTAAAAGGCTCTCAGTGATAGAATGTTGATGTCGACATAGGGTCCCAGCAAAGAATGGAATTGTTAAAAAGTGACAGAAAAGTATGAGCTTGGTACAAACAGCATTTTTATCTCTAAATGTTGACTGATTCGCTTAAAAGACATGTTTTAGTAGAGTTGAAAATACATCAAAATAATTAGCATGGTACCTCCTAACACTAAATAAAAGTCTAAGTTCAGAAAGACCCAGTTCTTAGAAAAGTTAGAGTCAAATACCTATTCCCCAGAAGTTGAGTTGGGTTTGGGATACAATTATTGCAACTATCAAAATCAGATTTTGACATACAGTTTTCACGTTTTTTTAATTTTTTTCAGAAATATACTTTCTGATTATGATAATATCTAAAAACCTGAAGACTTTCATCAATGGAAATTTATAGCTGCTTCTTAACAAATGACTGACAATTACTCTTTATTCAAAGCACTCCCCACACTAGCAACTCAGAAAGTTGGGTAATTATCACCACTTAGTAACCATGTGACTTTGAGAAGGTCATTTTATTGCTCTTAAATTTAAAAGTGTCTCTTTTATATATTATAAAAATATTTTCTCATTTCCTCCTAGAAAATTTCAAATGAACTAAAAAAGTGTTTTATATCATCAGAAGTCATTATCATACTCTTGATGGTGATAACAACCATGAAAAGAATGAATTAGACTAGTTTTCATATATAGTTTACACAAAGTAATTATAAGGGCTTTCATCGAAGAGATGTTATCAAAGGGAAAAAAGATGACAAAGTTCTAAATTTGTACATGTGATCTCTCTCACTCTTTAGAAGCCTAGTTTAAGGGGCTCATGTGGTATATATTGTTTTACAGTTATTTCTTCTCAACAATATGTCTATATTCCATGTCAGAGCATATAGAGTTATTGCCTCCTTTTAAATTGCTATATACTGTCCAGGACTTAGGAATATTGAGGTTTATTACTTAATAAAAACTACTCCAATGGATAAAATTAAAAATTCTATTTCTAGTATTGTTTATGTACTGCTTTATTTACATGTAGAGAATTACCCAAGAATAAATCCCTAGAATGAAATGGCACATAAAAAAAGTTATATTTTCAGCAAAACTGGCATTTTCATTGTGCATACAGTAAGACTACACTTTGCAGCTCCATTGCATCTGGATGGGATCATGTGATCAATTCTGGAAAAGAAAATGTTGGCAGAAATAGTGTAAAATCCATGTCTGGTCCCTAAATCTCCCATGAGATCCTCTGCTTTTCTATTCTTTAGTCTCCTGGCCAAATGAAGGATGCTAAATAATTTTATGCTGCCCAGTCATCTGTATTTCTTCTTCCACGTCTTAGTCATGCATATTGATTTTCTGCTGTTTTTTTGCATCTCTTTCACTTTTTTCTTCATTATTTTCAGTTAGCCAACATATAGTACATCATTATTTGTAAGATTTCTACGTCTACTTGTGAAAATGCCTTTGTGAGGCTGATAGCATTTCTGTGAGTCTACTAAATTTGTTTACAGAACTTTCTATCATTTGTAATATTTTTAAAGATTCTGTCATCAAATCTATTTCTTCTCTTTTAGCTTCTGGTTATTACACTGCATTTTAAAGAACCTCACTTCAATCCTTCACAAAACACTCATAGGAAATTGCTTAATCTAGGGGCGCCCGGCTGGTTCAGTTGGTGAAACATGTGACTCTTGATCTCAGGGTGATGAGTTCAAGCCTCACATTGAGCATAGAGCTTACTTTAAAAAAAATTTTTTAATAAAATTTAAAAAAATGTTCTACCTTTTTTCATGCTGTCTTTAATAATTTCATTTTTAAAAGTAGTTTCACAAAGTTGCTGAATTTTTTTCTTTTATATTTTCATTTTTAAAGGTAATTTTCATCCACCTGTAGTACTTGTTAAAGGAAGTAAATTAGGAATTCAACATTTTTCTTTAAATAATTAACCTTTGGCAAAACATTATTGATTACATAACTGATGTTTAATCTAACCATTTGAAGTATGATTTCTTATCTATTAAATTTTTCTATGATGTGTTTCTTCCATTGTAGATGATATAATAATTCTTCCTGAATGCTTTTAGGATTCTTTCTCAATGCTGAGTCCATTTTCCACGATATATCATAATCTCAATATTTTTTCTAATTATTCTATTGGTATATAAACACTTTCTATGGACTGGTTTAATTATTTTACAAAAGATGTCTTCTAAATTTGCTTTATTTTGCTTGTTCCATTTGTTCTATACTTTCCTTCACAAATGCCAACTATACATATATTGATTACCCATTTTCTCGTTCTTCTATCAACTTCTCTGTGGACTAACTTTTATCTCTCTTCTTTTCCACCAAATTATTTCTCAAATACTGTCCTCAATAGCTTTTGACAGCTTCTAATAAGGTTTTTGTTCCTGTAATTGCTTTTTTTCTGTCTAATCCCTTCCCTTTTTTCCTGCCATTTTTTATGCCCTCTTAGTTATTTTTTCATCTCTTAATTTCTCTTCTTTTTCTGAAAATTCACATTCTTCTCAATTAAGATTTTTTGAAGTATTCTGTGATTTGGGGGAAGCAATATATTTCCAAATGTCTGGATGAGATCTACATTTTGTTTATGCTATATTCCTTCACTTTCTTAAATTTATAGGCAAATTTGATTTGGATACTTTCTATTACTTTTATTTGTATGACTATATTTACCATGAAAAGTAAGGCTGAAGTATGCTTTATTTTATGACTGGGCACTGACTTAACTGTGTCTTTGGAATTTGTGTTGTAGGACAGAAGAATGTTAGTTTATAGTCACTTTTGAGTCATTTATTTTCTCAGAGGCAGCAGAATGATGTGCTAAGTAAACTGAGCAGCTCCAGTTTGGGTTTACTATTTTCATTTTCATATTTTGTCACTAAATTGTATTTGTTCCTTTGTCTTCAGAAGAATGCCGTTTCAAAGACACTCACCTCAGAATTCAGCTTTTACACCCTTGAGCTCAGCCTGGATCCTAGCCGCTATAAGCATTTTGGTTTTGTTTTTAATAATTTTCAAGTTTTTCTGCTTACGTAATTATGGTCAGCAGTTTCATGGCTATGTTTCAAGTTCCTACGTCTCTTCTTCTGCCATAATACATCAACTCTAAGCTATTTGTCTTTCTTTCTGATGGCCTATCACCAGAACCTTTTATTTCTTTCCTTTTCCTGCTTTTTCTATTTTCCTTTGTGTGTGTGTATGCATGTGTGTACTAATAGATGTTTTTCTGGCCTCTCGTTTTCTTTTAGAGAATGTTATATTATGGTCGGATCTGGGAGATGCTTGCCAAATCTCAGTGATTTAGTCTAAATTTTACTATCTGGTAAATATTCTTTATAGTCTATTGGATAGTGTGACTGTTTCTTATATTTTTTAGTATGTGGACTGTTGGGGTTTTTTTTGTTTTGTTTTCCTATTTCAGATGATTCAAGGAAGGGAAATTAAGTGCAGGTACTCTACCATCCCTACTAGATGCTCTGAATTCTGACTCCAAAAATTGATTTCTAAACTACTTCAAAATGAGTAAACAATAAAAAAAATGAAACCGATTTTAATATTTTTAAAAGATATGACTCTATTACTCTTATAGCCAGACTGACTACCAGGAAAGTTTTGGCTTTAATCTCTTAGATCCATAATTCCTGAATATAAATTACTTCTTAGGGACTAAAAGTCAAATATAACAGACCAGAGGAAAGAACAAAGAGGCAGACTAAAGACAATGCAAATGGAGGACTCGCTGGACAGAATTCAAAGAACAGAGTTACGAATGTTTATTCTTCCCAAGAATAAAAAAGCAGATCACCTGCAAAGGAGAATGATTGTCCCAGCAGAAATATTGAATGCTTCAAGAAGATAGGGCAAAGCTTCCAAAGATCTAAGAGAAAATTATGTTTAATCCGGATCTTGCAACCAAGATATAAATTAAGTTTTAGGCTAGAATAAAGATATTTTTGGACAAGAAAGGACTCGAGAGATTTGCCTCCCAGACATGCTTACTGTGAAATCCAGCAAAAATGAGGGAGAAAAACAAAAAGGTGGAAATATGGGAGCCAGAGGAAAGCAGAAACAGCAAAGACATGATCTAGGTTGAAGACCACCCAACAGGTCTGTGGAGCTGGCAATCAGATCGGAATAGGCAAATGTGGAGCCCCAAAAGGGGAAGACAGAGAAAAACCTGAAAAACTGGCTGACTGACTGACTGACAGACTGGGAAATTTAGAAAAAATGGAGGCTATGAATAAAGTAAATAGAGGGGAAATGGCAATTTACAATTCCAGATAACTATTTTTAAGCACAATGAGCTGTGCTCTGCTGTGAATAGGATTTACACAATCACAATAATGAAGACACTGTGTATACATTTTTCACTGAAATTCTCAAACAATATACAAAGCATGGAGACTTAATTATGTTTATCATGAAAATATAAATGTTACCAACCCTCACAATATAGAGGTAAGCTCATATATAACAGAAATAAAGTATAGGAGGGAGGAAACCTCAATAGGAAGTTTTGAAAAATACAATTAAAAACAAAATCTTCTCCCAACCCAAACACCTCTCCACAAGGGTAGTGGAAAAAGAAATCACTTTTGTTACTGATTAAGTATTAAACTAAACTGTGATACATACCATAGGCAATACACTAAGATTGTAAAAACAGGAAAAAAAATTTCACCTTCTTATATATCTGAGAATATACAACATACTACATACATATTGTCAAGATAAACAATAACTAGTCCTCAAGTGAGAGGATATGACAACACCATTTGTGATACATAATTCATCCTAACTTTAACTGGTGACCATCTGTGTTAGAATTGGGGTGACCATCTGTGTTAGCTAATTGGCATTATCCAGGGGAAAACCAAACTTCTCACATCGCTATGGCAGGAGATCATTTTGCAATTTGGAGTAAGGTGCTCACTGAAATTAGGCTCCTACCTTCCCATAGAAAGGGAGATACTGATGATTACATTTCAAAAATGTGGCCTTTAGGTCCTCAACACATTCCTAGGTCATAAGCTTATAAAGGGCTTGTTTAGCCTTCAAAAGAATTTATATATATTTCAAGAGAGGAGAAAGTACTTAAAATTACAGGTGTTCTAAAGTAAATTATCTGAGTAAAAAGAGGATGAGGAAATCTCTTTATTTCCAACGGTGTGAATTAAACCTCATTTTTAATCCATATTTGTAGTTATGGAATATAACTGTGTTAATGGTTTCTTCTTGGAGAGTGGGCTTTATTTTTTTTAATTTTTTATTGTTATGTTAATCACCATATATTACATCATTAGTTTTTGATGCAGTGTTCCATGATTCATTGTTTGTTCATAACACCCAGTGCTCCATGCAGAACGTGCCCTCCTCAATACCCATCACCAGGCTAACCCATCCCCCTACCCTCCTCCCCTCTAGAACCCTCAGTTTGTTTTTCAGAGTCCATCGTCTCTCATGGTTCGTCTCCCCCTCTGACTTACTCCCCTTCATTCTTCCTCTCCTGCTATCTTCTTCTTTTTCTTTTTTCTTAAAATATGTTGCGTTATTTGTTTCAGAAGTACAGATCTGTGATTCAACAGTCTTGCACAATTCACAGTGCTCACCGTAGCACATACCCTCCCCAATGTCTATCACCCAGCCACCCCAGCCCTCCCACCCCCAACCACTCCAGTAACACTCAGTTTGTTTCCTGAGATTAAGAATCCCTCATATCAGTGAGGTCATATGATACATGTCTTTCTCTGATTGACTTATTTCACTCAGCATAACACCCTCCAGTTCCATCCACGTCGTTGCAAATGGCAAGATCTCATTCCTTTTGATGGCTGCATAATATTCCATTGTGTATATATACCACCTCTTCTTTATCCATTCATCTGTCGATGGACATCTTGGCTCTTTCCACAGTTTGGCTATCGTGGACATTGCTGCTATAAACATTGGGGTGCACGTACCCCTTCGGGTCCCTACATTTGTATCTTTGGGGTAAATACCCAGTAGTGCAATTGCTGGATCGAATGGTAGCTCTAATTTCAACTGTTTGAGGAACCTCCATACTGTTTTCCAGAGTGGTTGCACCAGCTTGCATTCCCACCAACAGTGTAGGAGGGTTCCCCTTTCTTGGAGAGTGGGCTTTAAGAGACAACTGTTTTTAAGCACAATGAGACATGGTCTTGATTTAGTCAAACACAAAATAAAAATGTTCAGATTTTTTTTTTTGAAGATAGACAAATTGAGAAACTGAAATAGCAATAAAAATATATTGGGATTGAAGGGAAAGAAAGTGGGAGTATTATATAAACAAGCTAAATTCTTATTCTATGTAGCTAATAATCAGATAAATTAGGAAAAGCACTGGAATTCTAGTATGTAGATATTTGGGGAACTGTAAGATGAAAACAGCTAAGAAAATTAGATATAGTTGGCACTGAAAAGCAAGATTTAGATGAAGACTTCTGCTTATCCACGTACACATAACCTTTTTATATTATTAGAAAAAGAAAACATATGGTACATTTTTTAGTGACCCAACCAAGATATATTAAAATAAAAAAATAAGTGGAGAACTGGCAAGAAAATAATCTGTTGATATAGGATTTGAAAAAGCCCATTTACAGAAACTTTTGCTTATGTCTAATTTTCAAAAAAGGAAACATTATACATATGTGTGTATAGTGGGGTATATATATATCTGAAAACATCTCAGATTAAAGGGCTTTTTATTAAAAAAATAAAAAAAATCTCAAAACATTTTTAAGTATGTAAGATAACATAAATACATCTCCATGCCCACCACTCACACTTTACCAAAGCCTCCCATTGTATTTCCTCCAAAACTTCTGGTTTATGTTTTAAAACTGGATCTGTTTTTTATTTGCCTCAGAGTGTCCATATTTCTGATAAAATTGAGGCTTATCAGTCCAATTACAGCACCAGTTCTGTTTTGGAGCTACAAGGAATTCAAGAAGAACAATTCCTACCCTCACCTGCTCCTCTACACACACCACTCTTAGGCCAGTTAACTGAACCCTGCTAGAGGTCTAGGCTGTCTCAGAGCATTTAATTTCTGGCACAAGGATCAAATGGTAAGTAACATAAGGTACTTACATTACCTTCTCCCATTGGTCCTTGAGGTACACTGTGCTCCCAGCTGGGCTTTCTTCCCACAACTTCAGTATTAGTAGTCCTGACCACTGGTTTAAGGATCAGGCTTGATTCTTTTAGAGTTTTATTATTTTGACTCAATATTGGATTCACACTATACCTAAAATTGAACCTCTGATGTCTACCCAGAAAACTTTACCTTTGCCATCTCTGTAAATGGCCACATCTTCCTTTTGGTTGCTCAGGCCAAAACCTTGCAGATAACCTCGACTCCTCTCTTTTTCTCCTACTCTGCAACCACCTATTAGCAAGCAACTCCTGCTGACTCTAGCATTTCTTTGCTACTCCTCACTTACACTGCCACAAATGAGACCCCAACCATCAGCCCTTTCTTAGACTATCGTAATCGCCCCTCTGAGCAGTCCCTTGACTACACGTTCCTTCAAAAAAAATCTCAATACAGAAGCTTGAAAATGTTTTTAAGTACATTAGGTCATGTATTTCACTCAAAACATTCCTTTTCACTCAGACTACAATCTAAAGGCTCACAAACCTTTTTCTCTCTGACTCAGTCAATCTCTTGCCATTTCCTCCTCTCCTCCAGTGCAGCCACTCAGTGCCTTTGTTGCTATTTCCTCAAACACATTAAGCATATCCCCATTTCTGGGTTTTTTACCATGTGTTTCCTCAACCATGGAGTACTTATTTCCTTTCTATTTTCTCTTCAAATGTCACTTTACCAATGAGCCTTCTCTTATAAGACTAAATGATAAAGCAAGGTCCACCCTCAGGGACCCCCATTCTCACTTCCTCTGCTTGGTGTACCTTCATGGTAATTATTACCAACTGACGTGGTACCTAGTTGCTTTTATATACATTTATATATATAATATATATATATTTGCTATTTATATATATTTATATATTTGCTTATAAATTATAAGCAAATTATGTATTTGCTTATATATTTATAAATAAATATATTTGCTTATTTGTTTTTATATATATTTACTATTTATATATATTTATATTTGCATACATACATATATATAATAGATAGATATATTCTATCCTTAATCCCATTAGAATGCAAGTTCTAAAAAAGAGGAGGACCTTTGTTTTTTTATTTACTGCTTTATTCTCAGCATTTATATAAAATACTCATGTGAAATGACACTTCTTCATGAAAACCTTTCCTGACCAACCCATACCCAGCTTTAGGTTAATTTTCTGTTATATATTCATATCAAAAGCCCTCCTGTGTAGTGCTCATAGCCTTGCAAATTGTATTAATGATCAGTAGATAATAAAGTTTCCACTAAAGGTTAAGCTTTAAGAAACTTTTTCTGGCTTTGAGTACAGGAGCATAATAAATGTCTGGCACATAATATTTAATATATATTTCTTGATAGAAGGATGGTTAGCTGAAAAAAATGACTTCATAAATCCTATACCCATGCCAGACTACTTCTTTGGGGTCTCTAATTTTTAACACAGCTATGCTATTTCCTATTCCTCTCTGATTCCTTTTTGTTGTTGTTGTTGTTGTTAAGATTTATTTATTTATTTATTTGAGAGAGAGAGAGAGAGAGAGAGAGAGAGAGAGGGAGCACACACACTGGGAGAAGGGCAGAGGAAGAAGAAGAGAATCTCAAGCAGACTCCCTGCTGATCTCAGAGCCCCACGAGTGGCTCAATCCCAGGACCCCGAGATCACGACCTGAGTTGAAATCAAGAGTCAGGCTCTTAACTAAATGAGCCATCCAGGCGCCCCTCCTAATTCCTATCTGATTTCTAAAACTCAGGAGAAGCCTGGAAGTCATCTCTAGTAAGACTTGAACCTACCTCTGAAACTGCTACGTGCTACTTTCTGTGCAACCACAGTCCATTTATTTATTCATCTAACAATCGTTTTTAAAAAATTTTTCATCCTACTGATCTAGGTGCTGCATATACAACAGTCAACAAAACAGAGGCCTTACCCTCATGGAGTTTACATTACAATGGGGGAAGGGAGGACAGGGTTGGTAGGGAAAGACCTGGAATCTCAAAGAAATATATAATATAATGCCATAGATTAATGAGTGCTATGTTGAAAACAAAGCAAGCCCTTGTTTTATAGATAAAAGGTGTGAGTGCCTACCTTCAGAAGCGGAGTAAAACAAGTTCTTTTTGAAATGTGGAACAAAGACAGTGAGAGAGCGCACCCTGCAGAAATGCATGGTGTCCTTGGACCAGGGCCCATATCCCAGCTTCCTAGTATTTTACCACACATATGGCTCAGAGCAGAGACCTTCTCCAATTCTGACACCAATTCCAGGCTGGTTTTTTTCCACACCACCAAGCAATTAATTCAATTCTGACACTCTGTACCTGGAGATAGCATCAGATCCTGCAGGTTAAAGTCTCAGTCCTACAAGACTGCTCCCCACCCCACCCCCACTTCAAACACCAATCCCAAGTCCAGGCTGTCACCTGCACTTCTGACCAAGTGGCTATAAAATAGAAGTTCCAACAACCTCCACACCATAACCCCCCCAATTTTGTTTGATTAATTTGCTAGAGTGATTCACAGAACTCAGAGAAACATTTTACTGACAAGACTATGAGTTTATTATAAAAGGCTAACTCAGGAACAGCCAGATGGAAGAGATGCATAGGGCAAGCGCATGTAGGAGGGGCACGGAGCTTTCTCACTCCCTGGGCAGCCACTATGATTCTCCACATGTTTGCCAATGTGAAAGCTCTCTAAATCCCATCCTTTTGGGTTTTTACAGAGGCTTCATTACATAGGCATGATTGATTAAATCACTGGACATTGGTAATTTCACTCAATCTCCAGCTCCTCTCTCCTCCCTGGAGGCTGGAGGTAAAATTGGAAGTTCTAACACTCTAACCACATGGTTAGTTCCTATGGTGATCAGCACCCCAGCATTACTTTCTGAAAATCACTTCACTAACATAAACTCCAGTGTGGTCAAAAGAGGTTGTTATGAATATCAGGATAACTTCATCACTTTTACTAGGAAATTCCAGGGTTTTGGGAACTCTGTGCCAGGAAGAGGGATGAAGACCAAATATATATTATAAATCACATTATCACACCTTCTTTAGAGGAATTCCCTTAAGTGTAGACAGCCGAGTACCTGGGACAATATACTTACTGACCCTTACCTGTCCCTCAGGCATCCAAAGCTAATGACTGAATAGTATGAAAATACAAAAGTCCAGTTCCTTCGCTCAAATGCGATTCATGCTCCATTGGGGAGGAGCATCTCCCCAGAGCCTTCCTTCCCAATAAGGCATTACCTACACTTGAGTCCTCATCTCTGGGTCTACTTCCGAAAGGGCCTAACATTAGACAAGAGAAAAGAACATTAGACAAGAGAAAGGAACATTCCATACACAAGAAATGGCAACTACCAAAGTGATAAAGGATATGGTTGATGTACTTTGAGGAAAAGGGAGAAAGCTCCTATGGCTAAGGTATGAGAAAAGCATGATAAGAAATAACATCAGACAAGGTCTTAACCAGTTTGTTTGATCCTCTCCACCTCTCCCATGCCTACCCACTGCTCTATGAGCTTTGGGGCAGTGATTGTGTTTTGTTCATTCTTCTATCTCTGGCACCAACATTCTTTAGCTATTTAATACAAACTTACCAATTTTTTTTCTTTTAGAAAATTATCAAGTGGATATTTGAATCTATTGTCTTATTGCTAATTTAGCTACCTGAATATATTTTCCCCTGACATCTTAAGAATATCTTTAATTTCCATTTTTATAATTAAAAATAATAAAAGATTGGGGTACCTGGATGGCTCAGTCAGGTAAGCAGCTGACTCTTGATTTCAGCTCAGGTCACAGTTTCAGGGTCCTGGGATTGAGCCCCACATTGAGCTCCATGCTAAGCAGGGAGTCTGCTTCAGGATTCTCTCTCTCCCTCTGCTCCTCCCCACCCCCAAATCTTTCTCTCTCTCTCTAAAATAAATAGAACTGCAGCAATATACATAGAAACAACTTTGGTTTCATAGTGAACAGACTAAATAATTGAACAACCTGATAAGTGTAAAAGAAAGTGTGAAAAATCACCTAAATGGCTAGGGCATTTGTGTTATATAAACTGTCATAGTGTTAAAAATAAATCCTGCATTTTTTCCCATTATGAGTTACTTCTTTTTATGCTTGTTTTAAAATATATATATTGGATTTTATTATATCTCTTAATCATTTCAAATTCATGATGCAGTAAAGTAAAATATAAGTATTTAATTATATCTATTTTGAGGCTCTAAGAATGGATATGGATATAAATATTTCAGATGAATGAGGTCTATACAAAGTCCCAGTTCCAAATGTTTTAAAAATAATTCCATTACCCACATACACAAAACTAAAAATATTTCCAAGAGCATAAAACTATCCTGTGGGTGAACTTGTCTGTACCCAGGCAGGTAGTCTGCCAAGCATAAAATGAATCATTAAATATTAATAACTATCAATTTCCTGTATAGCTGTCCTAAAAACATTTACCATATCTACTAAGCTCTTTGCCATTGCCCATGAGTCATGCTTAGCTTCTGGTTTGGGACTGGATCCCTCAACTGACAACATAGTACTTTTTATCTTTAGCAAAGCTAAGGGTAAGTTCTGGACTTTAAACTGGATGCTTTGAATAATGCTCAGCCTTCCTGTAAGGTATTGAGCTTTTGATGATGCCTTTCATTTATCTGTCATGCCCATACCATACCTTCTTATGAACAATTTACCTTTTTCTTAATAAGAAATTTCCTCATTGTATATCATTACTAATAGTATACTGTATCAGTTCACTGTGACTCCCATAAACTTACCACAAACTTGGTGGCTCAAAACAACAGAAATTTATTCACACAGTTCTGGAGGCCAGAAGTTTAGAAGTCTAAAATCAGTTTCACAGAGTTGAAATTAAGATGTCAGTAAGACTGCACTCTGAAGGCTTTAGGGGTGAATCTGTTCTTTGTCTCTTCCAACTTCTGATGGCTGTTGTCATTCCTTGGCTTGTGGACACATCTCCCTCTGCTCCGTCTTCATCTTGTCTTCTTCTCCACATGTTTGTGTCAAAACACACTCTTCCTCTCTATTTTAAGGATGCATGTGACTGCATTTAGGGCCTATCTGGATAATCCAGAATAAGCATCTCCTCTCAAGATCCTTAACTTAATCACATATTTTGCCATATAATGTAAGATTCACTCTTTTACCACAAAGAGTAATATTCACAGGTTCTGGAGTTTAGGTTATGAACTACCCCTACCCATCAAAACCCACATTTTTAATGGAAAAATATTCATAGTGTGTTTTTTATCTTCCCCATTTAAAACTGTAAGTATACAAATAATATTCTAAAAGATATATAGACATTTAGTTAGAAAAACTGAGTCTTTGGCAAGGGGAAATTTAACTAATAAATTGGTTCGATTTTCAGTTTCTTCTGAAACATGCTACAGTGTAGATTGTTCTCACCAGCAGAATTACATATTCTGAACAATTCTTTAATGACCTATCTGATTATTTCTTCTTGGGTTTCTATAGATTTCACAGAAAAATCTTCATCTTACACAGTCTCAGTCTTTGAGTCCAATAGTTCCATGGTAAGAACATGATGAATCCTATAACTAAGATCAGCTGTTAAATCAGCCAAACTTCATAACTCCTCAAGCCATGATCCCAAAGATGCATTTCCTGCCATTTCCCAATTAACCACATCTTTGAAAAAGAGATCTTCCAGTTTCAAGCTATTCAAACTTATATCTGTGTTCTAACTAGAATAACAGAACTTACACAGCACACCTACAGGATCGGCAACATAATTTTCAGGGCTCAGTTCAAAATGAATATGTGGGACCCTCTGTTTCAAGAACTATTAAGAATTTCAGGATGATGACACCAGACCATTAAGACAAGCATGGGGTTCTTCTAATTGTGGGCACCTGTGAAACTATATAGGCTACATTCTCATGAAGACAGCCCTACCCCTTCTTTAGAGCTATTACAGCTATCCTCAAGGTAGGCTCCTGAGCCCAGTTTCCTCAGTTTGATATGCAGTAATGCCACCCTCAAGTATTAACATTGTTTTATGCCCTCAGAAAATCCATTTACTAACCAACAGAAAATAATAATTTTGCTAAATGTTGGGAAATACCTTGAAAAATTTAAATGTCCCCACATATTTCACATCGGATGTCATTTTTAAGTAATAGGAAACTCAACTCACACTAGCTTTAAAAAATAAAGGTAATTGTTGGCTAATGTGGTTGAAAATCCCCATCTAGAGATAGGGTTAAAATCAGAAATTACTTGATTTAACAAATGTTCCTATTTCATTTCTCTGAAACCTCTTAGCTTTACCCTCCTCTGCCTACTGTCTCTGTTCTCCAACTTTGTTGCTAAGCAAAATGGCCTTAGCAGTTCTAGGTTTAATAACTACACACAACAATGTCCAGAGATAAAGAGAGACCATCCTTTCAGTAAATGTCTTCTAAGATTAAAAAGTCATGATGAACAGAAGCCTCCAGTAAATATTCCCTAGAAGCTCACTGACTCATGTAGAACCATGTGCCCATTCCTGAATTAACATCATGAGGCAAAGAAAATTCCCTATCCAGGCATGGATGGGTCTGTGTTCCTGAACTATAGTAAGGAGAATGGAGTTTCCCTTAGACAATGGAGATTTGGGCCAAGTGGACAGAGCAGATAGCCTGAAAAAATTTTTGAATATAGGTAGGAAAGTGAGAGTGAGTAGGGAGACAAGAGCTGGGCAATGCACCAATTTTTACCAAAATAAACCTCACCGAATCACTAATGTATGCCTGTCTGAGCTTTTGTTTAGCATTTATGTTGAGATAACCACTAGTAAAAATTGGGATAGCTAAATGACAATTTTTTAAATTTTTATTTGAAGGATAGTTGACATATATTAGTTTCAGGTATATAATATAATGATTCAACAACTATATATGCATTACAAAACGCACACCACAGTAAGTGTAGTTACCATGCCATCAAAATTCTAACAATATTACTGACCAAATTCCCTGTGCTGTACTTTTCATCCCTGTGACTTATTTATTTTATAACTGGAAGGTTGTACCTCTCAATCCCTTTTACCTCTTTCACCCATCCCCTTTCTTCCCCTTTGGCAACCACCAGTCTGTTCTCTGTATTTATGAGTCTGTTTCTATTTTTATTGTTGTGTGTTTTCCCTTTATTAGATTCCACATACAAGTAAAATCATATGGTATTTGTCTTCCTCTAATTTATTTCACTCAGCATAATACCCTCTGGGTCCATCTATGTTCCCGCAAATGGCAAGATCTCTTTCTTTTTTATGGCTGAGTAATACTCAATTGTTTATATATACCACATCTTTACCCATTTATTTACATATGGAGACTTAGGCTGCTTCCATATATGGCTATAATAAATAATGTTGCAATAACCAGAGGTGTAAATATCCTTCTACATTTGTGTTTTAGTTTTCTATGAGTAAATACCCAGAAATGGAATTATTGGATTATATGGTATTTCTACTTTTAGTTTTATGAGGAATGTCCATACTGTTTTCCACAGTGGTTGTGCCAATCTGCATTCCTATCAACAGCATTAGGGTTCCCTTTCGTCTACATCCTTGCCAACAAGTTACCTCATGTCTTTTTGATACATGCCATTCTGACTGGTGTGAGATGATATTGTGGTTTTCATTTGCAGTCCCCTGATGGGAATATCGAGCATCTTTTCATGTGTCTCTTGACTATGTGTATGTCTTCTTTGGAAAAATGCTTATTCAGGTTCTCTGTCGATTTTTAATTAGAATTATTTTTATTTGATGTTGAGTTATAGGAGTTCATTATATATTTTGGATATTAATGCCTTATCAGATTTGCAAATATCATTTCCCATTCAGTAGGTTGCCTTTTTGTCTTATTTATGGCTCACAAAATTTTAGGAGATACAAATTCATAAATACATTAAAACTACCATCCATCATGATCAAGTGGGATTTATTCTACAGATACAAGTTTTGTTCAATACATGCAAATCCATCAGTATGATATACCACATTAACAAAGTGAAGGATAAAAATCATGATCATCTCAATAGATGCAGAAAAAGCTTTGACAAAATCCAACATTTATTCATTATATAAACTTTCAACAAAATGGGGACAGAAGGAACATACCTCAATATAATAAAGGCCATACCGTTAAACCCACAACTAACATACTCAATGGTGAAAAGCTGAAATCTTTCTTGTAAGATCAGGAATAAGATAAGGATATCCACCTTACCATTTTTTTTTCAACAGAGTACTGGAAGTCCTAGCCACAACAATCAGACTAGAAAAATAAATAAAAAGCATCTAAATTGGTAAGGAAGTTTAACTGTCACTATTTGCTGATAGAATACTATAAACAGAAAACCTTAAAGACTCCACCAAAAAAATTTTAGAACTGGGCGCCTGGGTGGCTCAGTTGTTAAGCATCTGCCTTTGGCTCAGGTCATGATCCCAGGGTCCTGGGATCAAGTCCCACATCGGGCTCCCTGCTCAGCGGGAAGCCTGCTTCTCCCTCTCCCACTCCCCCTGCTTGTGTTCCTGCTCTGACTGTCTCTCTCTGTCAAATAAATAAATAAAATCTTTAAAAAAAACAGTTTTAGAACTGATAATTTCAGTCAAGTTGCAGGATATAAGAATCGATATGCAGAAACCTCTTGCATTTCTATACACTAATAATGAAACAGCAGAAAGGGAAATTTTAAAAATCTCATTTACAACTAAATTATAAAGATAATATATCTATGAATAAATTAAAGCCAAGGAAGAAAAAGGCCTATATTCTGAAAACCATAAGATACTGATGAAAGAAAGTGAAGGTGACACAAATAAATGGAAAGATACACCATGCAAATGGATTGGAAGAACCAATATTGTTAAAATATCCATACTATCCAAAGTAATCTACAGATTCCATGCAATTCCCATCAAAATAATAACAGCATTTTTCACAGAACTAGAACAAAATATCCTAAAATTTGTATGGAACCCCAAAAGACCCCAAATAGCCAAAGCAATCTTGAGAAAGAACAAAGCTGGAGGTATCACAATCCCAGATTTCATGATATACTACAAAGCTATAATAATCAAAACAATCTGATACTGGCACCAAATACAGCAATTAAACTTAATGGAAAGAATACAACAGAAAGCCTAGAGATAAACCCATGATTATGTGGTCCATTAGTCTATGACAATGGAGGCAAGAATACACAATGGAAAGAAGGCAGTCTCTTCAATAAATGATGTTGGGAAACCTGGACTGCTACATGCAAAAGAATAAACCTGGAGCACTTTCTTACAACATACACCAAAAAATATACTCAAAGTTATTTAAAGACCTAAATGAAAGACCTGAAACCATAAAACTCCTAAAAGAAAACATAGGCAGTAAACTCACGGATATTGGTCTTAGCAGTCATTTTCTAGATTTCCCCAGGCAAGGAAAACAAAAGCAAAAATAAATAATCAGGACTATAGCAAATTAAAATGCTTTTGCACAGAAAAGGAAACCATAAACAAAATGAAAAGATAGTATTTTGTATTGTTTTGAAAGGCAAATTCTAAATGATTCTTTAAGTTATATTAAATTGATATTTTCAATAAGGAAAGTAGTGCTGGAGATTTGTTATCAGAAGATATCACAAAATGTGGTTGTAAAATATTAAGCTGAGGATATATATATATAAGTATGTAACAACTTACTGGATCATGCACAGGGCCTAAGAAAACTGTAAATACAGCTCCAGTGCCCTTGCTGTTTAAAAAATAATGCATATAACTACAATTTTTAAGTAAGCTTCATTATTATGTGAAGGACTGAATTTTTAAATGATATTAATAGAAGGAGAAAGACTATTAAAGTATTGGTAAAAGCAACATTTCTTATTGCCTTTGAAATAAAGTGTTTTAACATATTCCCTGTGAGATAATATGTTTGATACTTTGGTAAATATAAACAATACTTAAGTGATATGCCCTAGGAGAAATAGAGAAAGAAAAAAAATCACCTGTCATCATCTATAGTTACTTGAATGTCATCTTATATTTGATACTAAGTATTTGTCAACCAAAACAGTTAAGAGATTTCAAAACATGTGCACAAATAAAATGTATTATTTTATTGTTGACTATCCCTCCACTTATATCCATCATGAAAATTTAAGAGACAAATGCAAACTTGCCCCTAGTGGCAATAATATATCATTATGCCTCCATTAAACGCTTCAGTTTTGCCCTAGAAAAGTATTAGAAAAAGCAAATTGTTGACAGAATGGAATATTATTCACTTCCAATGTGCTTTTTATGGTCTCTTATTTTCTTTTTCTCTTATTGCCCACTGTAAAAAGGTTTTCTCTATAAAATGCCAGAAATTAAAAAAAAAAAAGCATGTAAGTTATGGGGACAGAAAAGCATGGAGAAAATATTTAGAATAATTTACCAAAAAAAAAATTTAGGGAATGGTATACTTATTTTTTAAATGAATTTATGAATAAATGGATAACAAATAATTTCTGGTTCCAAAACACATTAGTATAAAGTACTGAACCCTTAAAGATTTTGTATGTAAATTATATATGGAAACTAATACCATGAAACCCCAAGAGACAAAAAACATTTTTTCAATATTTGAAGATAAATATTGTTATCCTCAAATAAGTGTACAATTAATGTACTTCTTCCAGGAGACCCTTTAGAGTTCAAAACACTGGCATCAATGTACTTTCAGGAAGGTTGCTTGTGGTGTTTTCCTTAAGGCTAATGAAAGTGAGTTTCTTAATAATCAGTGTGTATAAAGAAGTGAAGTATTTCTGAAATAGCCCTATTCCTCTATATTATCTACTGCAAGTTTTCCCTTTATGTTTTTTCACACTCTTCATCTCTTTTCATCTCTCTCTCTTATCTCTTTATCTTTATATTTTATCTCTCTCTTCCCTGTCATTAAGGCAGTTTGAAAGCCAGCATAGCTGTCTTTTGTAGTCTAAGAGTACATATTTATCCATTGGATATTTTCTTTTTACTCTGATATAAATACAATGCAATCAGATTGCAATACAATTAGAAGTATACAATTCTAAGTTTATAGACCATGAAAATAACATGACAAAAAAATGAATTGTAAACTCATGCTATCCCATGATTTATTAGATCAGCGTGACAAAAGAATTGCAAAGATGTGACCACACTTGGGTGAGGAGGGGAGGAATCATGCAAAGTAATGGAGCTTCCTCTTCCCTAGTATCTATCCCAAGAGGTTAGCCAGGACTGTTTTTGAGAACTGAGTTCCCCTTGTCCCATGAGAAAGGTAACAGATATTTTGTTTTCAAAAGTATTTATCTAAGAGGGTTAAGTCAGGAACAGCTAAAAGGAAGAGAGAATGAAACATGTTACTGAGTGGTTATGTCCCCATAAGATGTTTCCTTGAGCCTAAGAATAAAACAGAGATTATAGGTTCTGGTCCATTCGATCACTGCTGAGACACATTCTTGCATAAGGTGCAAGACTTATGATGGAAAAGCCTATATGGGTATACAAGAGAACTGGTCACCAAGTGTCATGTATGGGCATTTAGCAATGATTTCCATGACCAATCTTGTGCTTATGTGGGCTGTGAAGCTCCGGGAAAAAGCCACACGTGGTCTTCCCCGAGAATGGATCCTAACAGGTAGTAAAGCACTAGCACTCAAGAGCAGTAGCTAGGAACTGAAGAACAATGGAAGGTGACCATCATTCACTGAATTATGTAATGAGTACTTTCTATGCTAGGCATTTTGTACTAAAAGGAAGCCTGCTTACCCACTTTTCCCAAAATTATATAGATTCTGAAGTTCTTCTACAGTCTAATGATTGCAAATCCCCAATATTTAGCGATATTCAACTTTCACTGAGTCTGTTACGTCATAGCCAAGACTTTTAGAAAAAGTAAAATGTGAAATTTCTTTCTCAGGATATCCTGAATCATTTTAGATCTACTATATTCCTAAATACATAGATGACATGCCATAGTCCCAAGTCTTAATTCTGCTACTTGTGTAGAATGGACTATCACTTTTGCAAATCTCCAGCTTTCTCACTTATAAAAGGGGAAAGATATCTCCATCTCCTTTCAAGATTTACTGAGAATCAACTTATTAGGCAAAAGCACAGCCGTTGAACAATTACCTTGAAAACTTTAAATTCTCAGGATATCAGTTATCTCATTTATAAAATGAGGGCAGAGTTTCTTAATCTCAGTATTACTGACATACTGAGTGGGTAATTCTTTGCTTTGGGAACTATGCTGTGACGTGTATAGGATGTTTAGTCTTTTCCTGCTAGATGTTAGCAACACCCATCCCTCAGTTATGGCAACTAAAAATGTCTCCACATTTTGCCAAATGTCCCCTGGGGGACAAAATCATTCCAGTTGGGAATGAACGGATTAGAGCTCTCTCTAATATCCCTTCAACATTTCACACTTCTACCATATTAGACATAAGGGACAATGAGAGCACTTTGTAAATTATAATTCTTTTGTTACATGTTCATTCATTTAACAGGTTTTATTAAAAAAACAAACAAACAAACAGAAGTAAGACAATACACTTTAAGAGCTAAAGGTAGGGCGCCTGGGTGGCTCAGTTGGTTAAGTGACTGCCTTCGGCTCAGGTCATGATCCTGGAGTCCCGGGATCGAGTCCCGCATGGGGCTCCCTGCTCAGCGGAGGGTCTGCTTCTCCCTCTGACCCTCTTCCCTTTCGTGCTCTCTGTCTCTCATTCTCTCTCTCTCAAATAAATAAATAAAATCTTAAAAAAAAAGAGCTAAAGGTAAATTAGAAATTATATTCCAAAAAAAAAAAAATTATATTCCAAGGCCTTACTTACGAGGAGGGAAGGTCAGCTACACAGAGAAAGAATATTTTCAATATCCTACAAAGCAATAGAATTTTAGGACTGGAGAGTTAGAGTAACACACTTTAAGTAAATTTGAGTAAGAAAAGCAGCTTAGGGGATTGTTTCTAAGCAAAGTAGGCCATTTAAGACAACTGTGCCACAGACTATGCTAAGAAAAGCTATTACTCCTACTAATGTGGTTTAAGCTTACATTATTAGTCATAAAATTTTTTGAATTTGAAGGGACCTTAGAGATCACCTAATACCATCATCCTCATTTTACAGATGAGGAAATTGAATCTTTTCTCACCCCTTGTGTGTTGGCAGCACACATACCAGAAATAAGCATGAAAAATCTAAATTGATGCCAACAGTGGCAAGAGGTTGCTTAGTTTATATATTACATTTTAAAAGGAATAACACAAACCATGACCTTCTGCTAAATTAGGAAAGAACCGCTAATACTACATACCAGGATATTGCATACAAGATTAAAACTATGATGACAAAAGGAAAAACATTGTGTTGCCTGGCAGGGTGTTAGTTTTCTCAGCTGGGAAGTTCAATGTATGGGAAGAATTTCTTTAGTTCTGTGGATAGTATTAAAAAGAATTCATACACACACACACACACACGCACACACATATGTAAAGGCAGTGACTTCTCAATCTCAACTCTTGCCCTATGTTGTTTAGTGCACATTTATTTTAAATTAAAAATGATTCACAATTTAAAACACTGCAGTTTTGGGGCGCCTGGGTGGCTCAGTTGGTTAGGCAACTGCCTTCGGCTCAGGTCATGATCCCGGAGTCCTGGGATCGAGTCCCGCATCGGGCTCCCGGCTCGGCGGGGAGCCTGCTTCTCCCTCTGACCTTCTCCCCTCTCATGCTGTTTCTCTCTCTCTCAAATAAATAAATAAAATCTTTAAAAAAAAAAAAAACACTGCAGTTTTGATCTTGATCTTAGCCAAAAGGCTGAGAAGCAATTAATGTGGAAATAGATTAACATCCCCGTCTATGCCTAAAAGATAAAAATGAAGTATGTCTTCAAAAATAAAAAATAAAAAAATAAAACAATAAAACACTGCAGTATATTTGAAACGCATGGTAACTTTTCAGAGTAAGTCTGCTAATTTGAATGTCTGCAGGTACCAAGCAGGCAATGTGAATATGTAAAGGAGGTCAAGTATAAAACAATAGTTGATAACACTTGCAGTGCATAACCTGACGCACAGGTCTGAGAGAACTCATACATTATATGTTTCTCAGAATGCTGAGAAAATAGAGTTCCTCAGAAATACATATCCTGATTATAAAGGTACCTATTAGGGAAATTTAGACATCTAAACATTAAAAATAAAAACTGGAAGAAGTTGAGAATCGGAATAAAAACTTATTTTGCCTTTTAATTTATTCTTATAACAAGATTTAAAATGTTTTTACTTGGCAGATAGATGATATAAGAAGATTGTCTTTGTAAGAGATATATTAGCAAATATTTGGGGATTATATTTGTGAATTATTAAGCAAAGTTTGTGTTTTTGGTATTTGCTTTGATATTCTCTAGCTCTTGCCTATTCAAGCTATGAGAAGTTCTCATTAACTGCCTTAAAGGTTGATCAAACCAAAAAAAAAAAAAAAAAGTCATTTTGGGGGGGTTTAAGATTTCAATCTCTAATGTAGTGACCCAGTCTACTTCAATTTGGATATATACACTCTTAAATTTGAGGGACTTCCAACAGAAATAGTTGGGAATTGGCTGCTCCCCCTTAAGAGAAGCAAATCTCAGTCCAAAATTTGCCACATGGGCCACCATTTATTGGCAATCTAACATACACATATAAAAGTAATACCCAGAAATCTTGAAGATGTCTCAGCTTTCCATCCTTTTGTGTCTACAACTACCTTGCATAGACAGCTTATTGAGGCAAATGTGACAATGTTCTAGTATCAGATGTAGTCAACTGCAAGTAGAAGATCATGAAATCTTCTAATTAAAAACAGGATTACAGAATCATTTATAGATTAATGCTAGAGATCCATTCTAAAAGATACAGGTTTCAGGACAGATGACAGTTTTTACATTCTTATGCAAAAAGAGAAGTGAACCAGCACCCGCCAACAATACTATAGCCAATCCACTAACGTCATCAATAAAACCTCATTTCTAAATCCATTCTGTTAATTAACAAGTCACTCCTTTCACCAGTGGAAACCTATTTCTAATATTCCTTATGAAAATGAGCACATTTCTTATAGTGATAGGAGGGAAAAATAGTTGAAGCACTTGTAGGATGGCCTCAAAGATTAGCTGTTAACTCCTACAACGGATATCCTGATGAATCCAATTGAATGCTCTTAGAGACTAACTTAAAGCACATAACATACACCTGAAATATTTTAAAGAAAATTACAGACATTGTGTCACTCAGGAACAAGGGCCTGGGAATGACGTGAGCAAAGATAATGAAGAAAAGTATCCTAAGTAAGTTTCTTTTTTGGAGACTAGAAAAGTTTCCTTGGGCTGTTAGGTAAGGGGAAAAGTCAGAGAATGCATGAAAAAGGAATAAGACCAGTTAGGACAGAGACAAAAAACAAAAGATAAGAACTGTAAAAAAAAAACTGAAAACTTTATGGAGAATGGGAGTTAATATCCAGAAACTACCTATTTTAAATGAACTTTTTTCAACCCTCCCCGTAGTAATGCCAGCAGAGAAACCTGTTCCTTCACCATTAAAATAAGCACTACAGGGGCGCCTGGGTGGCTCAGTTGGTTAAGCGACTGCCTTCGGCTCAGGTCATGATCCTGGAGTCCCAGGATCGAGTCCCGCATCGGGCTCCCTGCTCAGCAGGGAGTCTGCTTCTCCCTCTGACCCTCTTCCCTCTCGTGCTCTCTCTATCTCATTCTCTCTCTCAAATAAATAAATAAAATCTTTAAAAAAAAATAAGCACTACATATTACCTATGCATAAATTACACAAGGCATGAAAAACACTAATTTTTTAATAAAAATCTGTTTCAAAGATTTATTTTTTTTAAGATTTTATTTATTTATTTGACAGAGAGAGACACAGTGAGAGAGGGAACACAAGCAGAGGGAGTGTGAGAGGGAGAAGCAGGCTTCCCGCAGAGCAGGGAGCCCGATGCAGGGCTCGATCTCAGGACCCTGGGATCATGACCTGAACCGAAGGCAGACGCTTAATGGCTGAGCCACCCAGGCGCCCCTCCTTGAAGATTTCATAGTGCAGTGAAGACAAATATTTTAAATATGATACTGTACATTACATCATATAAATATGCACAGAGTGCTTCGGAGGCAGAGAGATGCATTTAGCTGAGCCAGAGGGTTCAGAGAAAGCTTTCTGGAGAAGACCATGCTGAATAGAATGTTTAGTTGGAAGTGTTTGATTTAGGAGATTTTTTTTTTTTTTTTGGTTTTTCTTTTTTTAGTCCTAGGGTTAGATGATGATGGGCAGGAGTGGTAAGACATGACAGAGAAAAAATTAACAAATATTTAAGAAACAAAACTGATGTGAGTGGAAGGTTGTAATGGGCAGGGTGGGGATTATGAAGAAAAATGGCAGACTACTAGCTGGTTCCCCGCCAAATCTATTCCCTCTTCTTCCTGGGCACTCAGCTAGACTATACTGACTGAGGTGTAACCATGTTACTATGTTCTAGTCAATACAATATAAGCAGAGATGATATGTCCTACTCTAGGTCACTTCTGCCATGCCTGGTCCTCCTTATTCTTTTCTGCTGATAATAGAAGATAATGAGATGGAAGTTGACTGGTTTCTAAATCTCCTTTGGAAGAGATGATCCTGTCTATCAGTAACATTCAAAACTTTACATTGAACAGAAAACGAACTTTTATCATGTTTGAATGATTGTACACTTTGGAGTCTGTTGTTACTATAAGATTATCTTTAAGAAACAATATAGGAGAAACAACAAGATTTTTGAATATGGATTAATAGTTGTGCCAACATCTAAAATAACACAGATGGAAGGACAGGTTTAAGAGAAAAGATGACAGATCAGTTTGTCACATTCTGTACCAAGGTGTCTGTGGGATGAATCCAAATGGGATACTGAAGAGACACTGGAACATTTGAATATGAAGGCAAGGCGGACCCGAGAGATTTAAATAATTTAAACGATGATATTCAGTGGTTTAGACTTAATTCTAAATGTGATGACATTAAAATATGCCTAAGCAAGACAGTGACATAGTTGTATTTGTCTTTTAGAAAAGTCTTGTATGGTGTGGAATATGAGACTAGACACTGAGGATGAGTCATGCTTAAGGAATTTAATCTTCATGGGATAATATACTATTTCTAATGGGAAGCAAAGACAAAAACTTTTCAAACTTGAGGTAACACCCTGACCAACAGATGGCCAAGGCAAACTGGAATCTGTATTAAAAAGTAAAAAAGAATATCTTCTTGTTCAGGTCTTGTATTCCTCGAAGGTCTAGAGGCTTTGGCTATTCAACTCTTATCATGTTCTGTTCTTAAACATCAGGAAGCCTCAAGAGAATGGGGGGAGTGGGTAGAAGGGGTACTATACATTCACCATAAAATTTATCATCCAAAGAGAGAGACATTTCTGAGACTGAAAGGGGGTGCTATTAATAATCATACTGGGACAAAAATGTAAGCCAGAATTGTCCCAAGCAAAGATGTGACCACTCTGTACATATGATCCTGCCATACCCTGCCAGGCAGTATGTTTTTATGAATACAAAACTCAAATCAGATTCTGCCAAATACACAGTCATACAGCTTATTTTTGTAAGATTAAGGAATTCATCACTCTCTGTCCTCGGATACTGAAACAAGATCTTTACATAGAAGGTTTGCTCTAGTTAAATGAGAAAAATATTCTGAAATTCTGTAAGTAAATAACCCGAGTGGAATTTATTATATCTTTTCGCATAAATAGAAAATAAATTCCAAAGGATTTCTTTTTGCTTTAAAAAAGAACCTCACAATTATCTATGTTTGATATCATCTAGAATACAAAGATGTCAATTAAAACATTCTTAAGAGAATAATTAAATCACCAGTCAGACTTTTTGAAGTTACTGGTTATATTTCATAGGACTTAAGCAACAGCTCTGAAATCTTCAGATTTCTTCACGGATATCTTTTTACAAATTAGACTTTCAAAGGTGACTTTATTAACAACAGCAACAACAAAAAGAGGTTAATGATTCCTCTTTATCCAAGTCTCCACAACAAGCAGGTAATAAGATTAATACATTTGTGATATTACCACTTCACCATTTTATAACTCATTTTTGTGATACCAAAAATCATCTGCTCTTCTGCAATGATCAAGGAAAAATACCACCTACGTATTGGTTGTAAGATATTTGTTTCTTTCTCAAAATTCCTCTCTTAGCCATGAATTTAACCTTCTCATTCATCTAATCATCTCCTCCCCTTCTTGGAATCTTGCTGTGGCAGAAGTCACCATTCTGGAAGACAGGCCTTGTGTTCCCTATGAGATTTACCTGCTGTTCCTCTGTGAGCCTAATTCTTACTCCATCACAGCACTCTCCAAACTGGCCTTAGGATAAAATACACTCCCCTAATTTTCTCTACCAGCCCCACTTCTGTCTTCAATGTATTCCACTGTAATGAAATAAATATTCTAAGCTGCCATTCAGTAAGAGTTTGCTATTAAGGTGGTGGCTTAAATTTTATTCAAGGACTAAGTTCTTCGGAATACTTGAAATAGCTGGCTGGCAGAAATCACTGCTACTGCACCATTTGTGAAGACAAATTTATAGATTCTTCAAATGTCACTATTATATGCATATTTTCAAAAATCTTAACAATGAAACTTTAAAACTACCCTGTTAAATCTCCAAGGTCTTGCCTCCCAGGCACACTGATCATAAAGCTTACTTGATGTGTCATAAACTTGGTGTAGTTAAACCAGAACTACAAGGAAATTAAGTCATCTGGATATAATACTGGGTCACACATTTTTAGAGACACTAAGCTTTACTTTACAAAATACCAAGAGGTTATTATGGTCAGGCTTGAAAATATTTCTTAGTTTTTGATGTGTATTTTATTAGAGAATTTTTTTAAAATAAGTAATTCTCATAAAATTCTACCAGGCTTTCAACACTTTTTTCAACCTCAAATATAGGATTGTGAATAAGTATAAAAAGTATAAAAATCTAACAAGGCTTAGTCTTTTAAAATGGATTTTGACTTTTAATATTTTAATATTAAATATTAATTATTAATATTTTAATATTTCTATAATTTGAAAAACTCTACTAAATGGATGTCTGCATGCCTAACATGTTTATTAAAAAAAGGAAGATAGCACAGCAAACAACCAACCAAATGAAAAGGCAATCTATGGAATGGGAAAAATATTTGCAAGCCATTTAAGAGGTTAACATCCAAAATATAAAAGAACTCATCCAACTTAATAGCAAAAATAGTAAATAACCTAATTTAAAAATAGACAACCTGAAGAGATATTTTTCCAAAGAGGACAAATGGGCAACACATACAAATGTCCATGTTTATGGAAGGGTGCTTAACATCACTAATCATCAAGGAAATCAAAATCACAATAAGATATCCCCTCACATCTGTTAGGGAAGTCGAGTGCAGAGCTGTCAGGAGGGTCCTTATGGCCACCTTGACTTATATCCCTTTTCTTATCAAAAATATAAGAAATAACAAATGTTAGCAATGATGTGGAGAAAAGGGAACCCTCGTACACTGTTGATGGAAGTATAAATTGGTACTACCACTAAGGAAAACTGTATGGAGGTTACTCATAAGAACTACAATATGATCCAGCAATCCCACTTCTGAGTATATATCCAAAGGAAACAAAACTGTTTATCTCAAAGGCACACCCGCACTACCATACTCATTGCTATATACATGCTATATATACTATTTTTCACAATAGCCAAGGTACAGAAAGAACCTAACTGCCTGTCAACGCATAAAGGAATCAAGAAAATGTGATACACACACACACACACACACACACACACACACACACACACACACACACACACAGAGGAATATTATTCAGTCATAAAAAAGGAAATCCTATAATTTGTGACAACATGGATGAATCTGGAGGGCATTATACTAAGTGGAATAAGGCAGACACAGAAAGATAAATGATTCTATGGTATCAGTTACATGTGGAATCTCCAAAAAAAGGGGGCAGGAGTAGGTGACAGATGTATAAATTAACTTGGAAAGGAGGATCACTTCACAATGCACATGTAGATCAAATCATCATGATTATACTTTACATATCCTTACATATCTTACAATTGTATATGTCAATAAAAATGAAAAAAAAATAGGGCACCTGGGTGCCTCAGTTGGTTAAGCAACTGCCTTCAGCTCAGGTCATGATCCTGGAGTCCCAGGATTGAGTCCCATATCGGGCTCCCTGCTCGGCGGGGAGTCTGCTTCTCCCTCTGACCCGCCCTCCTCTCATGCTCTCTCTCTCTCTCTCTCTCTCTCTCTCAAATAAAATCTTTAAAAAAATGAAAAAAAATTAAAAATACTGTATTATATACTTGAAATTTGCTAAGACAATAGATTTTAAGTGTTTTCACCACACCTCCTCCCCCTACACTGAAAAGGGTAACTAAGTAAGGTGATAAATGTGTGAATTAACTTGATTGTGGTAACCATTTTACCAATGTATAGATATACCAAGCCATCACACTGTACATCTTAAATATACCATTTTTGTCACTTTTACTTCAGTGAAGCTGGGGGGTAAAAGAAATCTCAACAACAAAAAAGGAAGACGAGTTCAGTAAAGAGTGAAGAAAGAAGCTGCCCAACCCCCACCCACCCCCTACCCACCCAGCATGGGTGAGATGTGTGAGCTGCAGGAAGACTTGTGCCCTCCATGGCCATCACTGGCCTCCCCCAGGCCAAGAAGCCATAGCAACCCTTTCTGGGACCTGACAGCAGCAGTGTGGCAGGATGAGAAAAAAGGCAGCCCCTAAAAGCCTGAGGGATTTCAGACTACAAAGGAAGGTTGGTGTGGACAAGAGCTGATCTCCCCTGAGCCAGGAGCCACACAGATCTGGGAACCTGAGTGACTGCCAAGACCCCTCAGAAGGAGACACCACCCCATCCTGATAATGCAGGGTGAAGGCCTTGTGTCCCAGGAGGTGCACGGAGCCCTGAAAAATGATGGAACAGTGGGGGATGGCCAGTTAGACATTGGTCCTGGAAGAGAGACAGGGTAGGTAAATGGACCACATTTGTCCAACAGGAAGTGCACACCACCACCACTTGGGAAGATTTCCTGCTGTTTATAGAAGGCTTGCTTAAATAATATGAAAAAAGCTGCTCTCAACTTTATCCACCAACCTTTTAAAATTCAACTTATTTTTCTACATGTAGGCTTTACAAATGTAAAGAAGTCAACTACATATAATAAAGCAATTAAAAATCACCTGACTTGTAAATAACTTTTTGTAAAAAAAAAAAAAAAAATTCCTCTGGGAATGACTTTTCAAAATGGAGTTGTTAGACCATCTCTAGAACTGACATTTCTGCATTTGATCAATGACTTAAGAGGAGACAAGATGGAGCAGAAAGCCCTGTAGAGGCTGATTAGAAAAATTGAAGGTATATTTCTATATGTTGACTGAGGAGAAAGAATGTCTAATATATTCAATTTATATATGAGGTAAATACCTAGATTCATAAAAATGTATATAATTATAATCATCAGAGAAGAAAAGTATATATCCCAGTATCATACAAAAGTATAAATAAAAGAGAATCTTCAGAGATGATTCTGCTATCAAGAGGAAAAAAGGTACTATGCCAAACTACTTATATTTGAAAGTCATATTTATATTATAACCTTCTTTCTGTGGTGCATTTTATTCCTCACTACTGTACATGCAGTTAACAGTGCTAGGTACTTTTCTAAATAATTAGTTGTTCTAGATGTTCTGAAATGCTTTATATTAAATGGAGTAAAGTAACACATTTTATAAATATTTTTATTAAAATTCTTTGAAATACTGTTGTTAAACTGAATGACCAAACCACATCTTTGAGCAGTACAAACAATGCACTGGTTTTAGAGGAGGAGGGAGGAAAATGAAGTGCAGAGGGCCTTTATGCCATTGTGTTTAGAGTGAAGAATGTTGTCCCATATGTCTGTGCATTTTGTCCTACTTCACTATGTATATAGCATATACAATGAACAGACAAGTCCTAATTTTACAACATCTGGTCTTTCTAGATGGTAAAGACATTGCCAGGTTATGACAAAAGGAAAATTGGAAAAATAGTAAATTTTGTGCTAAACTTCATAGGAAAGACAGTCTTCTGAAAATGTGAGCCTTACAGTCCACTAGATGGGTACAGGAGTGAGAAGGAAGGGTTCTAAACCAGAATGTTCACATTTCAAAGACACTTTCAGATTACAACTACTGTTACTTGTGTGCAGTTTGTCCAAGGTTATCACATATATAGTGATCAAACGAAGTTCTTATTTTAAGCAGCTGGTCATGTTAAAAGCAGATGTCATAAAATATTTTTTTGCCAAAAACTTGTAGGAAATACTGTCTTTTGGAAATGGAATTGCTAACCCACTTATATGAACAGATATGACTGGTGATATTGTTCAGTAGTCTGGAGAAAGAGGAAAATGATTACAAAGGATAATTTGCTAGTATGTTCATAGATGGGTAGTTTCAGATAAGCCATTTTTCAGTATGTTACGTGTATTTCATTTTGCTGTGTTTGTAGTGTGTATAATGGACAGATGACTCCAAATTATATGACATCTAGCCACTAGATGTTAAAATTGCAAATGTATGAGACTTAGATTTAGGAAAATAAAATTAACACATTTTGTATACTTTATTTTGAAATTTATAGGAAAGCTTATCTCCTATAAATGGCTTTTGAAATGAATTGTTCAATACCTCTACACATTACAAATGTCTGTACTTGTCCAGTATGTTGGTGGTGGAGAGAAGGAAGTATTTAGAAGATAATGTCTGCCAATTAGAACCACTGTTATGTAGATAGTTTTATTAACAATACTGTTTATAGAGGGGACAAGTTCCTATTTGAAATATCTCATTTTTACAGATGTTTAGAGGTGCAAGATGTATTTAAAAGTAGAAGTAATAAAACAACACCACTTCTGTAAGTATCTTTTTTAAACTGATGAGTGATATTGTCTTTGAAAATAGAATCGTTAATCACCTCTTTGAGCAGTATATTGTCTGCATTTGTCCTTTGGGTTGAAAGAGGGAAGAAGGAGGAGGAAAGAAGTTGCAAAAGTTCTTTTTCTAGTGCATACAAGAAAATTCTGATTATCCAGTGCCCTGTAGGTGATTTTTTTTTAATCCTGCTAAACTGTATATATTGTGTATGCCCTGGACAAATGAGTTTTAAATTTATAGTATATAGTCTCTAGGCACTAAACAGGTGGCCAGTGTATGACCAAAGTAGAGTTAGTAAACTAACACATTTTGTACACTTTGTGTTAAAACTCACAGAAAGCCTGTCTTCTGAATATGACTTTCAGAATTAAAATTCTAAAACCACATCTAAGTCACACACATGCCTAGACTCAACCACTGGGTTGTGGTGGAATGAAGGAACTGAAGAAGCGAGGGATTCTGCTTGAACGTATATATTTAGGAGACATTTTGAGATATAACTATTACCACGTGTGTAGTTTATTCAACACAACTGGGCATATAGTAAGTAGACAAATGTAAGTAATTACTTGAAACACAGTCTTTCTGTTTAGAAGTGTGCAACATATGTTAAAAAAAGAGGATGTGAAATAACTTTTCTTTAGCGATCACAGGGACAATGGTCTTTTGGAAATGGGACTGTTAAATTTGATTTTGTGAAGCAGAATATGGGCTGCTCACTGTGTGAACTCATTACCCATGTTTCTACAAAGCACAGAAATTCAAAAACTGCTATTTACTTCTTCCCTATGTCAGCAATAATAAATATAATAATCACACCATTCTTTTCCCAATAGTAAAAGGAAATTATCAAATTTATATTAGAGATCTAGAGGTCAGGTAATGAAAGTCAATTTGCCAACATTAGGGTGATACAAACCACACATGATTAACTGCTTAGGGAATACTGCATGTACACAGTTGACTGGATAAAACCTAGGAAATTGGCTTCTTGGTTTCTATACTTCCCATTCTCTCTTCTACTGCAAACTTGGGTATTTTTTTAAGTGTCAAATTTGCTCCTAAAATAGTTTAATTACAGTTTTAAAGATCTATCTTTTAACACTTCACTCATTAATTATATTTAAAAAAATTTCAACACAAAATGTGCACTGATATTTACCTTTACCTAAAGTTAATTATCTTGAAAATTTAAGTCAGCAACCACACAGCACAAAAGTAAAGGTAGTTTACAGCTTCCAAGTTTGTGTGGAGCCATCTAAGCTTTACTCTTAACACTGTGTTTGTCTTATAAGCACACTTGTCAATACTATCAGAGTGGATGCTAAGTAAGAGACAGCAACTTTAGAAGCAGAAATAAAAAAGTTGCATTCTAGGCCCCCAAGTTGGCAAGCTCTCCCTGACAAGATCTTCCACCAAAATTCTCAGCACGTAATCATTTCCTGAGACCCCAAAAGAAACAGGAGTTGCTAAATAGCCATTAAAATAGTTTTACTTCCTGAGCCTACCTTCCCTTACTCTCCCTAAATCTACCCTTCAAATAAATCAAACTCCATTTTCTAAAGTGGAGTTTCAACCAACAATGCTTTTAACTCCACTTCTATTCCTCTTATTTTGAAAGCCATTAAAGCATAAGAAGCTATCACTCCATCAGTTCTAAAGTATGGATTAAAAAGTTTTTCTTTTTAATAAGGAAAATAAGGAATGCAGATAAAATAACAGGGAATTAGATCACATGAGTAACACTGAAAAAACAAATGTGAATGTAGGTCACAAACTTAAAAATGCCAGGGATTATGCTTCTGTATGTTAGCAGATACATGGCTCTTCCAGTCAATATTTGCTGCTTCAGTTCAAACATCAACAATATTTCTCAGACTAATCAGCTATATAAGTGGTGATTTTTCTCCAATTAGGGAAACTTGGTTATTAGCACCCAAATTACTCCAAAGGGGCTTTTTAAAATTTAAGATATCAAATAAACTTATGTTTTCTGCAGATTCAATTTCCTCCTTCTCTACTGATGAGAGACAAGGGAGCAATAAGCCTTCACATTGTGTATTCGCTAAAATTACTATGAACAATACAAACCTGATTGGTTTCTGATAATCACTCATTTTATCATGTCCATGTCTTCTACCATGGTTCATTTTGATAATGAACAAAAGATTTTCTTCATCCAAATACTGTGTGTTGGTGATTATACAAGAGTACCTACAAAACCCTTTAAATGCTGAATTTCAAGATAGATGGCCTTTGCTTGCTTGTGCAGCCAAACTTTTATTACTTGTCTTACACACAGCATAAAACTTCACTAAATGAGTGTGAAAACTTGAAATCCAAAGTACGGTAATAGAAGGAAGATATTATTCCAAGACAGAATCATATATCTTAAAATAAGCCCTCATTTTAAAAATGTGTTCTTATCCTACATGGAAAACCACTGTCATTAATTTTGACCCAACTTCTCTCTCATTTATATCAATAAATCCCCTGACAAGCTTAAAAACTTTTTCTACCTTTATTGTCTGACAAAGACAACCCACTGTGAGAAATAATGGTGCTCATAAATGAGAGGCAAAGAAGCAATAACAGTTTCATTTACAGATCATTAAACAAGAAACTAGCTCAGAGAAAAGACCTCTGTTTAAGGCTCCTATAGACAAATATGGGTAGGCATATTTCAGATAGGTTAATTCATAGGAATAATCTCACCACTTCTATAAAAAAAAAAAAGCTGAAGAAAAGCTCTCGATGAAGCAGTAATGACCTGTTCTGTAACCAGATATCAAGTCACTATGAAGAATTAGGCTCTTGAAAATGCTTAACTGCTTTCATTAAATAAAACATTTGTTAAATTCACTATGTCAAGTGGGACATGTTTTTTACTACAATATCTCAATTTTTTATATATAGTAAAAATATACACATGTGCATGCTCACACCCACACACAATTCCTAAAGAAAGATTACAGCAAGAAAAAGTAGTTCTCAAAATATGTGCCTATCATTTTTAACCCCACAAAATTCAAAGAAATGTGTTTTTCTAAAATAATTCCAAAATGTAGTAAAATCTATTAATATCTACTTCTATAAATTCTTCCATAGCCTTCTTGCTTAGAAAATAGTTCCTTACTCAGATGTCACATTTTTATATTTCTTGACTTTGCCCTTTATCTTATTCTTTATCATCTTCCTCATCTTGATAAATGGCAAATCCATTTGACCAAACGTTCACCGTGGAGAATTTTTACTTCCTCTATAATTTAAATTTTTTCCTATGGCCTGTATACTTTGTGTCTGATCACTACAGTTGAACAAAGTATTTTCAAGATTTTTCCATATTGTGGAGTATCAGAACTTTTTATTTCTGAGTAGTTTTCTACTGTATGGCTTTTTCTTCATGTGGGAGCATTCAGAATAAAGTTGATACAAAACATTCTTCTACAAGTAATCTCTGTAAAGACATCTTTATTTCTCTTTAAGATCTAAAGGTGAAATGGCTAGTGTGCCGCTTATCAACTTACTGCCCCTCAGTTCCAAATCTGCCCTTCATTTCCAGATCTGCAATAATGCCATGGCACCCTGAAAAAGATTTTGTCCTTTGCCAGCTAGCCCCAAGTTAAGTTTATCAGTAGAGGATACTGAAGAAGAAAAGGTTTCTCTCCCTGGTTCCGGTGAACAACGGTCCTCACGCTCCTGAGAGGTCGCGGCTTCTGTAGTACTGAGGGGCAATGGCGTACGGCACCTTCCTATAGGCAGCTTTCCCAGGATTCTCGAGAGGCTTCCCAGCAAACTTCAGAAACACAGAACCCCTCTGGGGAAGGCTTTTTGTGGCACTTCACAGGGCATGTTTCTCGGGAGTTCCCCTGGTATAGGACCTCAGCAAACTTCACCATCCTATGCGCCGCGGCTGTGCTCTCCACAGAATTTGGGGAGATGGGCATGGGGTTCTTTGGTGGCTGCTTCACTTTAGTCTTACAGATAATGGCTGTTTCCTTAATCTACTATTCCTGTACTCTTGAAAATGTTCTTTACCTCTCATTAGCCAAACCCAAAACCTGTTCATTCTTCCTATTACGCTCCCCCTCTTCCAGTTACTGTGTACTTTCTGTCTTCTGAGGGCTTCTGAATGATATAGCTTAGTTACAGGGAAATTATATAATTTTAAAAGCCAATGACAAAATAGTTTTCCAAAATGTTGTGCAAATATACATCCCGATTGGCAACGGGTCAGAGATCTGGTTGCTCCACCTTCACACCAATATTGGGAGTTGCTGTGTTTTTAATTTTAACCAGAAGAGGAGCTGTGTATTAGAATCTCATTTTGGTTTATTTTTCATTCCTGATGACTTATATGCTTATTTTTGTGAAATACAGTAAAGGCTTTATTGTTACCTGGATTGTCTTTTGATCATTTAGATCTCTTTAAACATTCTGGATACAAGTTTGCTGCTCTCTATTCAGTTCTTTCATTTTGCAATGGGCTTATATTCTTAAGTGTGTCTTTTGAAGAGAAGTTTTTAATAATGATGAAATTTATCATTTTGTGTGTGTGTTTAATATTTTGTGTGTATATCCCCAGAAACCTTTGACTACACCAAGATCATGAAGTTATAATCCTATACTTTCTTCTAGAAAGCTTATAGCTTTAACTTTTATATGTAGGCTTATGACCTATCTTTAATAAACATTGTTTAAGGCTTGAGATGGAAGTCTATTTTTCCCCCTCACATGAATAATCAGTTTTTCCAGTATTGCTTTTTGAAAAGACATTCCCTCCCTGCCCTGAACTGCTTCAGTACCTTTATCAAAAATCAAATGACTAGGGACGCTTGGGTAGCTCAGCTGGTTTAGCAGGTGGCTCTTGATTTCTGCTCAGGTCATGACCTCAGCATCCGCCAGTCAAACCCTGCATCAGGCTCCACGCTCAGCAGGGAATCTGCTTGAGATTCTCCCTCCCCCTTTGCCTCTGTTCCCCTCCCCACTTGCACTCATGCTCTCTAAATAAATCTTTAAAGAAAAAATCAATTGAATATATGTATGTTATTTTTTACTGTTCTTTTCCCTGAACTGTCAATCTATCCGTATGAGAATACATTCTTTACTATCGTAATTTATAGGAAATTTGCAAGTAAGTAGTATTGTCCAACATATTTTTTTGTCCAAGATCATTTGTCTACTGAAGGCCCTTTACATTACCATACATTTTATTACTGGCTTGAAAACTTCTACAGAAAGCTTGCCAAGATATTGAACAACATTGTTTGAAATCTATGTGACAGCTTAAAGATATTGAGTCTTCTAATCCATGAAAATAGTGTCTCTCTCCATTTACTTAGGTCTTTTTAAATGTATTCCAACAATTCTTTTTAGTGCACAGGTCATACAAATATTTGATGAAGTTTAATTCTAAGTATTTTTGATGCTTAAGTGAATTGTATTTTTACCTGATTTTCAATTGTTATCTCTAAGTATACTAATAATTTTTATAGATTCCCTAGAACTTTCTGCATAATTATGCCATCTGTGAATAAAGATAATTATTTTTCCTTTCTAATTTGTGTGCCTCTTGTTTCTTGTCTTTCTTTCACTAAGACTTTAGTATAATGTTGAATAAAAATAGTGAGGCATATGGTATTCCTCATCATAAAAGAGGAAGTAAATAGTTTCCTCTAAAAGTTCTTAATCAGGTTTAGAACTGAGTCTTTTTTTAAAAAAACATGAATGCACGTTAAATTTTGACAATCTGCATTTATTGAGATGATCATATAAATGTTCTCCTTTTCTTTGTTAACATGTTGAATTACAATGCTTGATTTGTGAATGTTAACTTAGTTTTGTTCTCTTGGGCAAATAACTTGGACATGATGTATCCTTCTTTTTACACGGTGCTGGGTTGAATTTGTTAATAAGGACTTTTGTGCCCATATTCATGATAGATATTGGATTATAGGGTTTTTTTCTTTTTACTTCCCCTGTAGTGTCTATGTCTGGTTTGGGTATCAGGATAATGACGAATAAAATGAATTGGGAAGTATCCATTCCTACTCCATTTTCTGAAGGACTTTTTATGATATGCTCTCCATCATTTTGTAATATTTGATATCAATCACCAGTAAAGCCATATGGACCCAGCAGTTTTCCTTGCAGAAAAAGAAAAATTCGTTTCATTATATTTTCCATCATGTTATTGCTGATCGTGCTGGATTGTTTGTTGTCAGGCTGGCACTACTGCTTCAAAATAAGGCTGGAAAATACATTTCCTAGCCTTCTTCCTGACTTTATTCAAGTGAAATTTTCAAACACAAGGTCATATGTGAGATTTGGAAGTGGAAATGAAGCACTGGCCTTTTTCCTCACAGACTGATCATGGTTGACAGACCCAGTGACGACTGTTCCCTGGGAAGTGTAGCTTGTCCTTGCTCTCTTCCCTACTTGTCTTTACAACTGCTTGTCTGGCCAACCACCCACTGCTCCACTTTTACCACCAGACAGTCCCACAAAGAGGGCAGATTGCACACTGAAACAGCAGTTCATCCAGAGACAGATGTTTTAAAGGTGGCAATGACTTACAGGCAGGCAGCAGTTTCCAGACCTCTCTAAAAGCTCCCACTTGGCCAACCCACTTTGGTAGCCAGTCACAAACAACTTCCCAGATTCCCCTCAACTCTCACTCATTCATCCATGCTAGTGCTGTAGGCGGTGGTGATTAGTTATTGTTCCTCTGATCTCTCACCCCTACCCCCACCCCACCTTCTTTAACTTCTCTATGTCTGCTTCTCCCAGATTATGTGAACTCTGTCCTAAATTAAATATTGTGTTTGCACAATTGTAGTTCTACTTTCCTGATGGAATTCTCACTGATATACTGATACCATAGAAAATAATTGAAAAATTTGCTTTTTGATCTCCTACTTTATTAGACTTTTCTTTTTTTACTGTTCTACTGATTGCTCAGTTTATTTTCTATGGAAAGATGTTACCATTTGATACTTCAGTCCCTCCTTTTTGATATATGTACCTGTTATTTTATTCTTATATTAGTTTAAGGAAAGTGTAAGAATAATGTGAATTCTTATGTCTTAAGTGACTATGATAGGTGTGTCTCTAGTGTTTTACTATAAAAGTAGTTTTCCCATTAAGGTATATTCTTTATCATATCAAAGTCATATCCTCTTTATCATAGTTTGTATTGACATTAAAATATCTTTGGATTTTTGGAGACATTTGATCTACCATACTTGATTCCTACAATACTTAGTCAAATTGTAATTAAGCATTAATAATATGCTGAATCATATTTGCCTCAGAGTTTTCCTTTATCATCGTAAGCAGGATTGCTTTATTCATCAATAGTGCCCTTAGTTGCAAATAACAAAGTTTTTTGTTCGTTTGTTTGTTTTTTCTTCACATTCAGGGCTCACACTGGTCTAATTGGATTGGTAGAACTGACCAAGAGCTGCAAATAAGACTGTAGACTCCACACTTGTGAGAAACAAACAGAAAAATAAAAAGGACATGCAAACATACTCACCAGCCATGAATGATAAATGAACTATACCTGTTCAATGTTACTTTGACCAGATTTTGTCATCAGAGATACAGCTTCTTAATATAAAATTCCCCTAATTCTCTATTAGGAATCTCTCTCTTCTTTTCCTTAAAGGGCCAAAGAGTAAATATTTTAGGACTACAGGTTTTATGTTTTCTATCATACTGCTCAACCATGTCACTGGAGAGCCACAGACAGTACAGAAATGAGTAGGTGTGACTGTGTTTCAATAAAATTTTATTTACAAAACCAGTACCTGGCATAGTTTGCTACCTCCTATTCTAAAACCAATATATATTGAATGAAAATATCTATTCCTCAAAAGTATAAAAGAACTAACCCAATTAATACCTGGTACAAAAATGACAAACTTTGACCTTTTTAACTATTTTTGCTTGATTTTCCTCTCCATCCACAGTATTTGGTTTCTATTTAGTTCTGCTTACCAGGTCATTATTTATCCTATTACTTTTTTTTTTTAAAGATTGATTTATTTATTTGAGAGAGAGAGAGAAAGACGGATGGGAGGTAGGAGGAAGGGAAGAGAGAGTATCTTCAAGCAGAGTCCCCACTGAGTGCAGAGCCCCACAGAGCCAGACACAGGACTTGATCCTAGGACCCATGAGATCATGACCTGAGCCAAAACCAAGAGTCCGATGCTTAACTCTCTGAGCCACCAAGGCAACCCTTATCCTATTACTTTTATACTTATTAAATTATCTTGGTTTTTTGCGTGGTCTCTTGTAGACAGTATATATTTGGATTTAGTATTTAATCAATTTTCAACTTTGGGGTTTTTTTAGTTAAACCCAAAGCACTGGAAGTTTGATTATATACTTCTTTGAAGAGCATATATAATAAATGTGGAATATAAATAAGTAATGGGTGAATATCTGGAATGAATGTCAATAGACCATTCTATTTACTAGCATTACAATGATGGTTATCACCACTGTCTCTAAGCACTGAGGGGCAACAGATTTAAAAGAGGCAACATTAATAAGATGTGAACACAGACTAATCCCTTTTTGCATGAAAAATAAAAAACATTGACTACTTCTATTAACAGATATGTCAAACATAAAGCTACCTAAAATATTTATAGTAATTAGCAAACTTAGAATAGTAACAATCAGGGGTGCCTGGGTGGCTAAGTCACTTAAAGTGGTTAAGTGTCTGCCTTTGGCTCAGGTCATGATCTCAGGGTCCTGGAACTGAGCCCCACATGGGGCTCCCTCCTCAGCGGGGAGTCTGCTTCTCCCTCTCCCTCTTCCCTGTCCCCTGCTCATGCTCTCACTCTCTCAAATAAAACGTTTTTTAAGAAAAAAAGAATAGTAACAATCAGTTTATATTTTTAACAATAGATAAAAAATATCACTCCCACCTTTTCTTGTATTTCATATTTTATGTTAAAATTGCTTTCTTCACATTTAAAGTTTTACAAATAATGTACCAGTATTCTTGTCTTTATGAGTAGTAGCATACTCTAGGGCACAGATTTAAGTATCTAGAGGCCAAGTCTTTAGATTCATCTCCAATAAAAAGATCACTTTTCTAAAACTAAGAAATTATAGTTCTAAATTTACAATGCACTACTTGTGTCAACTTCAACAAAAAGTTGGTTTTCTGGGTCTCATTTACCTTTTCCTATAAAGTGGGAGAAATAAGGTTTTTCCTTTCCGACATCACAGGGTTTTATGAAAATCAAAAGACATAATTTGCAATTTCACTTTCAAAGCAATAAACTGTGACAACAACCATTGTTTTAATTGTCTTTTTCTCTTTAACATTTTGAAGTTCAACATGATACCAAAATACCCATTTCTAACTAATGGCACAGATGCACTAGAAAAATTATAAAGAATAATAAAAAATTTTATGATAATCTGTTTGAAAGTTAGACCACCTTTACCAATTTAATAAGGTATATATAACATTTGTGAAACAGGGACTATAGAAAGTACCATACAGTAAAAAAAAAAAAAAGAAAATTCCTATATTGAAAATTAAATTATTGAATTATAAAAAATTAAATGTGCAGCTTCTTTAAAGAATTCTTTTAATGCATTAAAATATGATCTATTTTATTTGGCAAATATATGTATGTATATATATATATGTTTTATATAAAAATTTTTATGCTGAATATGTATTTCCAGAAGTAAATTGGAAAAAAGAAAAAACTGCACTGAGATTTTGCTTGTTTGGGGTTTTGTTTTGCGTTCTTCTTCCTGTATTTCTACTCCTTTTGTTTCTCAAATGCCCAACATCTTCATGATAACTTCTGATGAAAGCCCATTGAGATGCCTCTACTTAAAATACACCCATCCCCAAATATTTCAACCTTCAACATCTTCAAAGTGACCTCTCTTCCCCTGACCCTTGCCATCCATCAAAAATTCTAGTCCCTTTATACAGCTGAATGTAAGAGGCATCCGGATGAAAATAAGTCAAATAATCTACTTCTTAATAACAAATGAGACTTTTAACCTTTCCTATGAAGTTTGCATTTTTAAAAAGGAACCAAAAATATCCTTATGAATTTTTTTACAATTTTTTTAAATAGGTCACACTGAAGAACTAAGTTTCCAACTGAGATTAGGACTTTGGGGACACAGTTTCACTTTTGGGAGCACTTTAAGCTGTGAACAATGAGTCCTCCATGTTGGTGATCCTACCCTCCTAATTATATGGTTAAATTTGGCATTCAAACCCAATTATCTTATTAATCATGGCAATGGTCATTTATGCCCTCCCCCAATGAATTTAGAAGAGTAACAGCAGAGCTTCATGAAGCAGATAAAATTTGGGAAGGGACTTTTACTTCCCAGAATAGACGCAGGCATAAAGAACAGCATCCTGTTCAGATCTAGCCCCACAACAAAGATCTCCCTGCAGTCCACGAAAACATATTTTGTACTTAGTGTACATTGTACTGAGGAGCAACTGCAGTCTGGAACGTGTAGGTCATCTGGGAGCAGTTAGTTAGTCAGGACAAACAGTACTACATATCTTAATAGCTCTTAGGGGCATCTTTCTAATACAGTTGAGTATACTAACCAATGTTCATTATGATGAGCCTGAGTCATCAAGAAAAGGGTAAATTATGCTCAGCATGCTCTGTTATTGAGGAATGCCCTACCAGAAGATGGAAAAACCTGCTTAAAGCAGAGAGAATCTAGCTATGGGAATAGTCCAGCAGAAAGTCACTTGCCTTATTTCATTCCTCGCAGCAATCCTTTCAAGTTCTCTCAGGATAGAATGTGATTTAGGGACAAACCCCAGGTTAGTGTGAGAGTCTTCTCTCTCTCTCTCTCTCTCTCTCTCTCTCTCTCTCTCTCTCTCTCTATATATATATATATATATATATATATATATATATATATACACACACACCAGTTAACATTCTCCAAGATAAGACATAACCAATAGCTTTCTCATCTTTTAAAAACCACAGAAAGCTCCGTGAATCAGTTGTTAAAATTATATTATCTCAGACAACAATTTTTCTTTTAACCTGTCATTAACCCAATTAAAAAAGAGAATGCAGGGAAGTAGGTGGAGAGGCGAAGGATGAGCAAGGCCCATGCTCCCTGCTGCCTTGCCTAGTGCCCAGTAATTATAAAGGCTGGTAGACAGCATGCAGTCAAACTAAATAAGAACATACCTTAAACTCAGTATGTATGTGTTCACATTCTACCTATGTTTTAACAATAATGACATACAATAAAGTCCTCCTGGCATTTCGTATTTTTCTATAGTAATTTGATTCCTTTCAAGGTGAAAACTCAAATAAAGGCATGCAAACACAAAGAGGAATTACCAAAAATTGTAGAGGAAAACCCATGCTCATAAGATTTCTTCCGAGAATCACTTCTCTGTTATCTTTAACAATTTTAACTGAACTTTGAATTAATGTTTCTAGTTTTTAAATCAAATAATACAGTTTTATATATAAAATTTTTTGTATAAAATTTTTGTTTAAAATTTTGTATATTAAATTTAAATTTATGTACATAAAATTTTGTATAAAAATTTGTAAAAAATTTTTTGTAAAAAATATAAAATTTTATATAATACAAAAAATACAAATAATAAATTTCACTAGCAAATTTATTTATGGAAAATACATATTAAAACATTAGGAAAGATAAAAGCAACAAATAATTTTAAGACTTAAAGCACAATAAAATTTAAAGTTGGAAGTTTCTCCAGCAAAAAAAAAGATTATTGAGAATAAATATTACAGAAGCTTATTGCATCAAAACTGATTACTCTGAAAATCTATACGAAAGAAAGAGCAGGAAGGGAAAAATTAAGGGGGGGAATCGGAGGGGGAGACAAACCACGAAAGACTATGGACTCTGAGAAACAAACAGGGTTCTAGAAGGGAGGGGGGTGGGGGAATGCGTTAGCCTGGTGATGGGTATTAAAGAGGGCACGTACTGAATGGAGCACTGGGTGTTATACGCAAACAATGAATCATGGAACACTACATCAAAAACTAATGATGTAATGTATGGTGATTAAAATAATAAAAAATTTTTAAAAAGAAAGAAAGAAAGGATAACTTTCCTAAAGCCTACACCCAAATTGAAGTTGATATTCCAAGTAGGTTTTCTTTTTGTTCCATAGATTCTCCCAGGAACCAGTCACTGGTACATTTCCATATTTTTCAGTTTACTCTTTAATATGTAGTGAGAATATAGAGTTGTTCAACAAAATATATATAATTCATTCTGTGCTGTAAAATATACAATGTTAACATCTTAAAATATTTTGTAAAATAAATGAGCTTCAAGTAAAGCTTTCAGTCTACACATAAGCTTATCTTTTATGGAGCATATTTTCATTATTTTTACTTTCCTGGGCTACCTCCTGTTAGGAATTTGGGGGTCAAGAAATGCCAGGGTTTAGTGGCATATTTCTGTTGGGTGGGGTAGTAATGTTAGAAGCCCTACCACTGTGTTGTTGGTCCAGTCCTGAGAATTCTAAACAGCTCATCTTCTTCCTACCACCTTTCGTAGTTCCCTTTGGTTGTGTTTTGTGTTACTATCAGAGTTTATCATCGTTCTCAATGGGAAGAAGCAGAGAAAAATCGGTCTATGCCACTTTGTTCTCAAATATTTTAGAAGCTTAGGAGGTAGAAATCCTTCTATCAATTTATTTTTAATTATATTACTCTCCCAGCATCATGGCCACTCACACATGAGAACAGTCAAACAGGAGGTTTCTACTATCTTTCAAGGAGATCCTCCCTTGCCATAGATATTCCAAGAATTGCGACATCCAAGAAAAAGCTCAATATTTGCTTCAATCTAAAAAATTACCTAGAATTTATATCTTAATTGAGCTAGGTTTCACCAGAGAATTGGTGAGAATGGAAGAAATGTAGTAAATAATATATTTTCCCACACCTGCCCTTGTTTATTACTATATCCCCAGCTTTTATTCCTCAGCAATTTGAACTATGACTAGTACAAAGTAGGCACTCAATAAATAGTTGTTCAATGTTTGAATAAGTTCTATACACAATTATCAGAGCAACAGCAAAAATAAACAGTACAAAATCCATCATATAAATGTATGGCCATGCACTCAGTCTTAAAGGGAAAAAGTCAGTTCTTTGCAGATTATTGAGGAAGGGAGAAGATTCAGAACTATGTCTATCCCAGTTACTAAACATCTGTATGATTTCATCAGGTTTGTAGTATCTATTTTTGGCAAACAGTGCTTACTAATATTTCTCAACTCTCTGAAACAGAGTAACAAAGTGAATATTTATATTTCACCATTTTAGAGCCAAGATATTTCATGTGTGCAATTTATCAGTGATTAAATGGTAACTGTGGACCTACTGAGAAAATTAGATATTTGTTTTGAAATATAAAATACAAGAGCCTGATTGAGCACATGCAAGAACAATACTTCCAGAAGCAAGAAAACACAAAGGCTCAAACTGGAAATGTTGATCAGTCAGCATGCTTCTATTTAACTATATGCCATCAACAATGCAGTGAGGGTAAGTCCCCCTGCAGCAAGGCACACGGAACTACTTACCACTTTTTCCTTAACAGAGTGATAAAACATGCAGATCATAAACAAACTGCCAAATCCAAGTCCTATTTGTACTACTGTCTACCTCTTCAAACTTGGTAAAATTAATTAAATTAACTATGCCTGTTTCCTGATCTGTAAAATGGGATTAATACCTAATTCACAGGGTTTGGGAGAGAATTAAAGTAAGTAAACATTTAGTACATGTAAAGCACAGTGTCTGGCATAAAGTCAACATTTTACATAGCCATTATTATTTTCCCCATAATAAAAAAATAAAAGTAACATTTATCCATAAAAATACTCATTTTTTTGCTGTTGTTTTTAATTGACAATATACTAACAAAAAAGTTAGATGATAATTGAGGTTCTAGTCTGTATTTTGCTGACAGAAATTTTTCTTTTATAAGGCTTGTGCTTTTTTTAGCATAGCCTTTCTCATTTTGTTTCCAGACATCTTAAAACAGGCACAGTGTCATTTTCTTGTTTTATGACATATTAATGCAATCTTGTGTGTCATTTAGGAGGAAACAAAACATATATATTCTAAAATGAACATGAAATAATGCTAAATTATGTACAATGTTTGGATATGTATGACAGAGATTTAGTGCCAGAAACTCTACTGTCATAAACAAGTATTATAGAAATAAAAATGAAAAGTTAAAAAAGTAGAAGAGATTTAGTTGCTGCATATTTTAAAAATTACAGCCTTCTAATAAAGTATGAAAGGAAAAGAAAATGTATTAGCAGTGTGGAGAGAGACTATTATTAAGGAATAAAAAGAAAATAGACTCAAATAGAAAGATAAGTAAATTAAATAATAAAAAGAGTATACATTATATATAACCACGAAAATGGATAGTATTTTATTTATACTTAGCCTACACTTCCAGGGGCCCAGTACACTGAGGATTTCACTTTTATTGTTTTGCTTACCATGCAAGAGTCAGTAAAGGAAACAGGTATCACATACAAAACTTTTTCTAAAGCTGAAACCCATATCTACAACAGAGAGGTTTCTTTTTGTTCTACTATTGCAGGAAAAATTTTTGAAAGCACTTTGGATATATTTTACTAGTTTCAAGCTTAATGTTTCACTTGAGAAAATTGAAGTAAATGAAGGATTCAAACATAATCTCACATTTACTTGAAAATTCTGCAACATCCAAAATCAAAATCACTTCCTTTTGGAGTAATACAGAAGGCTTTAATAGTGCTATTTAACTTTTCCTCTTATGAAACGTATCATAGTTTTCTAAGCATATAGAAAGTTTCAAAGTATAACATCATGAACATGCTTGTGCCTCTCACTCAGATTTAAAATACTTAGCATCTCCCCATATTTTTTCCAGAATATTTTTTGTAAAAAATACATGCACTGAAAATCAAAGGCTACTTTCTACTTCCTCCCAAATCTTTTTCCTTACCTTGTTTCTTCAGAGATAAATAAAGTTAGGGCATATCCTTCCCAAGACATGTTAATTGTATCTTTCATTACATACACATGTACCTGTAAACAATATGCAGCTGTGCTTTCCAGTTTTTAAGGTTTATATATATAATCTAATACTATACATATTTTGCACTTTGCATTTTTATTTGAAACTTAGAGACATTTATCTTTATTGATATATGCAGGTAAAATTCACATATTAACTTCTACGCAGTATTTCATTTAATATATACCACCATGTATTTACCCAATCTCTGCTGACGGGCATTTAGGTTGTTTCCAAATGTAAATGATGAAAAGCAAGGCTGCAATGAATCCTCTGACAGGTATCTATTTGTGTGATATGCCAGAGTTTCTCTAGATTTACCTATGAATGAAATCACGGGGTCAGACTATGACTTCATAATCACACTTCAAACTTCAACCTTATCAGAAATCGAATTCCTCTCCAAAGTGACTATAACATTTACAATACCATCAGTAGTGAAGAGAATTTCCATTTCTCCACATATTCAGTTGTCTCTGAAATTTTTGTGAACTTTGTGAGTATAAAATGTCATCTAAGTTTTAATTTAGTTTGAATGTACTACTTAATACTAGTAAATTTCATTATTATGATCATATTCATTGCTCAGTTTAATTTTTTTTTTTTTTTACTTTTCTTAAAGTAAAAAAATAAAACAAAAACAGTTCACCCATTTCCCATATCTTCCAATTCCCACCTCTGGCAACCACCAAAATGTTCTTTGTTATCTATGAGCTTTTGTAAAAAACAAACATATTTTTTTTAATTCCATATATGAGAGCTAATACAGTATTTGTCTTTCTCAAATCTATTTTACTTATCATAAAGCCCTCTTTTACTTATGGATTTTGGGGGATCATTATGTTTTCAGATATTAAATCAGCAATTCCTTATGACTAAAATATGCATTCTAATTTTTTTCAGCTTGTGTCTTCAATTTGACATTTAAATCATTGTTTCCTATAAAAGTTTATTTACTTTTTACATGTAAGTCTAAAAATGGAATCAATTTTTATAAATACCATGAGGTAGGAAACTATTTTTTTTAATCAACTGTCCTAGTAAATTCATTGGTTAGTCACTTCTTTCACCAGCTTTCTATAACGACATATTCTGGACTCACCATTCTGTTCCATTGGTACAATTACCCATACTTCTGTTATACCACGGTGTTGAATTCACTATAATTTTTTTAAGTATTAATATCTAGTATGGAAAATTTTCCTAGTTGCTATTTTGTATATTATTCTGTTTTATATTAATTTCAAAATCAATTTATGAAGAATTTTACAGGAATTGATTTAATAGACAAATTTGGATAAAATTAATGTCTCGGGTGCCTGGGTGGCTCAGTTGGTTAAGCGACTGCCTTTGGCTCAGGTCATGATCCTGGAGTCCCGGGATCGAGTCCCGCATCGGGCTCCCTGCTCAGCAGGGAGTCTGCTTCTCCCTCTGACCCTCCCCCCTCTCATGCTCTCTGTCTGTATCTCATTCTCTCTCAAAATAAATAAATAAATAAATAATCTTTTAAAAAAAATTAATGTCTCTTCATAGTAACCATTCTCCCCCTTATTTATTTATGACTCATACAAATAACTGTAATTTTTCCATGAAGATCTTATAAATTTGATGTTGGATTTATTCCTACATATCATAGATTTGAGACATAGCTACTATCAATTTTTTTTTACTGAAATTTTCTAATTTTTCATGGTTAATGGAAAAAATATTACTAAATATTATATAGTGATTATGCAGTTACTCATCTGGACTCTCTCAAAAGTTGTCTGTAGATGTTGTTTTAAATTTCATTTATTCTGTTCAGCATTTGCTGTGTTTTTTAAATCTGAGAATTTTTATCTTTCACAAGTTCAGAAAAATTCTAATCTGCTCTTTCAGCAGTGTTTTTACTGTGACGTTTAAGGCATCAACCCCATATGTCAACTATATGGAAGTATAATATCCATAGTCTTCTGCTTATTGGTCATTCATATATCATGTTTTCCGTCAATTCCAAGAATTCTTTATGTATCAGGCTTACACATTCCAAAACTTTACTCCATGTTCTCTCTATTCCCAATAGTGGTAATAGTGTGTTATCTTTTTAACAATATACCTTTAGGGTTACCAATTTATTGTTTTCAAAGAATCAGTAATTTTAATGAATTTCTCTATTGTTTGACTTTTTTATATTATTAATTTCTGCTTGTATATTTGTTAATTTCTTCCCCCTATATATTTTGGATTTAACTTGATCTTTTTACTCTAGCTTCATAAAATGGATGTTTAGTTATTCATTCTAGGTGTTTCTCCTTTACTGCTCTGAACACTTAAACTATAAATTTCCTTATAAGACATTTTATAGATGAATTCCACAAATTTTTACAGGTTGTGTTATATTACCACTCAATTCAAAAATTTTTTTCTGCTTCTGCTATCTTTTTGACCATGGATTATTTAGTAGCATTTTGTTTAATTTTCAAATAGTGGTGAGTCTTTAGATATCTTTCTAGTATTTATTTCTATTGTAAATGTATAGTGGTCAGAGAATAGACTCTGTATGATTCTAATCATTTTTAAGTTCACTGAGAGTTGTTTTACTCATCAACATATGACCAATCTTACTGAATGCTTTATGTACACAGGAAAGAATCTGAATCCTGATAGAGCTGGGTAGAATGTTCTGTAAATTGCAATTAAATCCAGTTGGCTGATCATGTCATTCAAGTCTTCTATATACTTCTTGATTTCTATCTACTTAGGCCGTCAGTTACTGAAACAGAAATACTCATGGATGTATCTATTTCTCCTTTCACTTCTGTCAGTTTTTGCGTCCAATATTTGGTGCATAAATATGTCCGATTGTAATGTCTTCTACTGGATTATCTCCATTATCATTATTAAATGTCTCTTTATTCCTTGCTCTAAAGTCTACTTACTTAACCTGATAGTGATATAGCCACTCCAGTATTCTTATGCTTAGTGTTTGTATCAAAGATAATCATTTACCTTTGACTTATATATGTCCTTAAAAATTATTTTAACAAGCCTATAGTTAGACCTTGCTTTTCCATCTAGTTTGGCCACTTTGCCTTTTGTTTGGACTGTTTAAGTCTCTTAGACTTAATGTAAAAAAAAGCACGGTTGTATCTAAAGCTATCACTTTTTTCTATATGTGTTCTATTTTCTCATCAGTTCACTGATCCTATTTATTTTTTTGTTCTTTACCTTCTTTTTTGACTAATGAAATAGTTTTAGTATTCTTTCTTACCTCTGACAAGACTGATGAAGAAAAAAAGATAAATCAAATTAGCAATACCCAGAATAAAAAAGATATTACTGTATACTCAACATATAGTAAAAAGATAACAAGCCAACTATATCAATAACTTTATGAACATAAATTCAGCATCTTAGATGCAATGAATCAATTCCTTAAAAACCAATACACACCTAATGAAATAGATAACCTGAATAGTCACATAATTATTAAAGTAATTAAACTCATAGTAAATAAAATCACCTTTTATTTATATAAAATTTCCAGGCCCATTTTACTTTACTGGTAAATTCTGCCAAATATTTAAAGAAGAAATGATACCAGTTCTAAAGAAGCTCTTCCAGAAAATAGAAAAGGAGGGAACACTTTCTTTTTCTATGAAGCCAGCATTAACCTCATGCCAGAACAAGATAAAGACAGTACAAGGAAAGTATAGAGCCATCCCCTGCATGGACATAGACATGAAAATCTTCAACAAAATATTGTAAATTTATCATACTAGAAGTCCTAGTCAGTGTAATCAGGGAAGAAAAAGAATTAAAAGACAACCAGATTGGAAAAGAAGAATTAAAAACCCTCCCAATTCATAAAAAGCATGGTTGTCTACAGGGAAAATCCCAAGTAATCTACAAAAAACCAACTGTAACTAATAAATGAGTTTTAGCAAGGTGACAGGGTTACAGAATAAAAGATCAACACTAAAAAATCAAGTGCATAGGTACATGTGTATATATACATTATATTTATAAGAGTTCTAAAAATTGAATTACTTAAGTTCAAATCTAGCAAAACATGTATGTATAAAATCTACAAATGCTAAGAAATCAAGAGACCTAAATGAATTATCGATTGGAAGACTCAACATAATAAAGATGTCAATTCTTCTCAACTTGGTCTACAAACTGACTGCAAATCCAATCAAAATACTAGCAAGTTTTTAAATAAATATATACAAGCAGACTCTAAAATTTATAGAAGAAGTCAAAGAAACTGGACTAGCTAAAGCAATTTTGATCAAGAATAATGTTGGAGGAATCATACTATGCAATACTTAAAATATAGCCACAATAGTTAAGACAGTGTGGTGTTGATGGACAGACAGACACAGAGACCAACAGAACAACGAGTCCAGAAATAGATCCATATAAATAGTTTTATGTATTACTTTTTCCACAGAGACACAAAAGCAATTCAATTGTACTGACTTTTAAACAAATGATGTTGTAACTATACATTGCATATATAAAAGAAATGAGCCTCAAACTACAACTCCCACCTTATATTAAAATTTCCACAGATATAATTATAATGTATAAAACAATAAAATCTATAAAACTTTTAAAAGAAAATATAAGAATATCATGATAAACTGGTGTTAGGCAAAGAGTTATTAGACATGACACAAAAAGCATTCCGCATAAAGAAAAAGAAATGATAAATCGGACTTCATCAAAATTAAAAACTTACTCCACAAAAGACACTACTGAGAGAATAAAAAGATAATCTATAGATTAGGAGGAAACCGATAATCCCATTATCTGACAAAAGACTTGTATTCAGAACATATATAGAATACTCTATACTCAACAGTAAAAAACCAACTTAATATATAAATGGAGGAAAAACTTCATCACTTCACAAAAGAAGAGATACAGATGACCAGAAAAAGATGATCAGAAAAAGATGCTCAACATTATAACCCATTGAGAAAATAAAAGTTAAAATCACTAATACCACTACACACCAATTAAAATAGCTTTAAAAAGATACTGGCAATACCAAATGCTGAAAAGGTTGTGGAGCAATTTCAGCTCTAATATGTTGCTGGTGAAAATGAAAAACGATACAGCTACTCTGGAAAACAGTTTGGTATGTCTTAAGAAAAACATGTACTTACATTATAACCCAGTAGCACCACTACTAGCAGTTCACTCTAGAAAAATAAAATGTTCACACAAAAACCTATACATGAGTGTTTATAAGCAACTCCATTCAAAACAAGCAAATGACTTCTGGAGGGTGAAGGGATAAACAAATTGTGGTATATTCATACAATGGGATTCTAAGTAATGAAAAGTAGCTTAAACACTGGAGTGCCTAGGTGGCTCATTTGGTTGAGCATCTGACTCTTGATTTCGGCTCAGGTTATGATCTCAGGGTCCTGGGTTCGAGTCCAGTCCCAGGTCTTCAGGCTCCGTGCGCAGCAGGGAGCCTGCTTTCCCTCTCCCTCTGCCCCTCTCCCGTGTTCACGCTCTTTCTCTCTCTCTAAAATAAATAAAATCTTTTTTAAAAAAGTAACTTAAATATTGAATTATTTATCAACTTGGATGAACCCGAAGGTCATTATGTTAAGTGAAGAAACCAGTCTCAAAAAATGTCATGTTATATGATTTAACTTATAGAACATTCCCCAAAATACAAAACTACAGTGACAGAAGAATAGCACAAGGGACTTTTTATGACTGAAGAAACCGTTTTCTATCTTGATTGCAGTGGTAGTTATTCAAATCTATAGATGCAGTAAAATTTATAAAATTCTCTACTAAATAAATGCCAATTTCACTGTATGATAATTTTAAATTAAATTTAATAAATAGATTAAAAAGTAAGCTGAAGAAACAAGCTGGGTCTGGTGTCTGTTTGCAAAGACATTTTTACTAAAAATTTGTTCTCTTAATAATTGTTTTATTTTTCACTTCTTGCATTTTTACATTTTTCTAGAAATAGATATGCTATCACTTTAATTGTAGGAAGTTATTCTAGTGGATCTATACCTTTATCCCCTTTATCATTTCTATTATGTTTTTAAATCTATACATTCTCAGTGTTTTAGATAATCTCATCAATTTTATTAACTTAGTCAATTTTATTAACATTTTCAAAGAATACATTTTTGTTGGGCTTTTCCTGTTTATTTTAATATTATCTTTTCTTCACTGTGTCCTTACTTATGCTTGTTTTCCTTTTTCTATCTTAAGTTAAATGCATATCATGTTTATTCTTCACTAATTTTGCTACTAATAAATGAATTTAAGGCTGTAAACATTCTTTCAATTAACACTAGCTAAGGACTGACAAGTTTCATTAAGTAAGAATTTTTTGGCTACTAATATTAAAATATTTAGAAATACTGATTTATCATTCCAAGAGCTAGTTAGGAGTACATTCATAAAGTCTAAAAATATTGTTTTTAACATTTTTGTTGATTTCTAATTTATTATGATCAGAGAATATGGTATGATATCAATTCTCTGATATTAGCTAAGACTTCTCTTAAAACACATAATGTGACAATTAATGTAAACTATGCTCCTTACTTAATTTTCTATTTTATATCTTTAACACTAATCTGCCCCTTAAGAGCATTCTCTATATTTCGTACTTCCCTATTTACACTTAGAAACTTGAATGTATTAATAATTATAGCTGAAGCTAACTATGATATCCAATAGATTGCAAATTCATGAATTCTAAGTTGCAAAGGACAAGAGAGTATTACTTGTGCAGACTGGAGGGTATATGGAAGAAATAATGAAGTATACTTTCAGAGGGAATGTAAAGACACTAGGATTACAACTTTCAAATTAAGATGAATTGATGAAGGCTATCTGAACCTAAAGAAGTTGCCTGGAATTGAAGAAATTCAACAGATAGGAGCACATAAGCAAATTTCAAGATTGGTGAGAAATCTTTTGAGAATTTAACTGGGTAATACTACTAAAATAAAACTTTGGTCGGTATTTGATTTAAATTTATTACAGGGTGATTCAAATTAAAGAATCTGCCTACTACTTGGGAATCAAAAGTCTTTTTAAGTACTTAGATGTCAGGATTCTGAGGCTGGCTGAACAGAAAAAAGCAAAACAAAAACAAAACAAAAAAACATCATCCATTTAAGACACAAGAGGGAAGATGGACTGTGGAGCAGTCATACTAACACCAGCAGCTATGGTTGGGAGAACAGCAGTAACAGCAGAGGACTGGCTGCCAAGGAAGCCAAGGCTACCAGGGGAGGCAACCTTCAAAATCCAGACACAATGTAGTGGTATTGGTGCATCATGGGAGAAACCAAAGCACTAGTCAGAAGCTCTTGTGTAATTCTTTCCTTTCTTACCAAGTATTTTGCTCTGTTGATGATTCCAAGAACCCCAGCTATCAAAAATGAGACTAGAAATTCCTACTTGGCCAAATTTCTGAGGCTTTAAACAATGTGACTCTAAGAAGAAATATTTGGCATATTATTTTTATATGTCAATACATGGATTTCTACATTAGATGAAAAGTTTAGAGGAAAAAATTCCATCTTAATAGGATATTATCTAATCATTTCACAAAAATATATAATATAGATTATATAGGATATAATAAGCTTTATTGCCATAAGAGGAAACTCTCTCCTCTTAAGCATTTTTATTATCTTCTGAGAAAAGTGGAGAGGAAAAACATGGTATGAATTGAGTTCCAAATATTTCTATTCACAAATACCAAACAAATTTTTATGTCTTTCATTCTTTGCTTATTTTACCACTGACAGTTCTGACCCTAAAAAAAATCTTTAACTTGATTTCATTTTTAAGGTGTATGTATAAGTGAATACTCTACAACTGTTCTTTATTTATGTGATTTCACCAATCTAATTAATTTTGAAACACAATGCTACTGTTTTTTAATATACATTAAGCCCTTGTAAATTTTAGTGGTAGGGCTCAAAATCTGAAATTTATATAGTGAAGAATTAAATATAAACCTATAAAATGAGACTTTTCTGAAGTGTCCCATCCCCAAGTACAGGATTCATTAGCCCATTATTTACAATAAGTGGAAGCCAATATATAATAAAAAAAAATTAGCACTATTTTTAGTTGGTTCCAGTGAACAGAAGGAATTCTCTTGAGAAGAAAGTAGGAGATAATTCAAAAGGTACATGCACAGTGTACTAAGAGCCTAATGATAAGAAAGAATAAAATCAAAGATATCTGTGCTATTAAAAGTGAATTATGTATGCGCCATCTTCTTACCAAGCTCACTATGGGTTACAACCCAAATCTACTGAAATTGCAAGAAAGAATGATGACAATTTTATTTAAGTTACCATTTTTAACAATGGTTGCTGTGCTACAATGGCAAATATATTTCATCTTTTGAAAAGTGCTAAACTTTGTAGCTTCTAGTCCTAAAGCAGCCACTGCAGAGCACAGCAGTGTAAGAGAGAATGGCAACTGAGAATGGAAAACTCTTTAATCTCACCTACATAACCCTATGAGAATTGTTCCTTCATGGCAAATGAATTCTGAACTAAGACTGAAAATATTTCCCTTCTTGGTAGTGGGTTTTATTTTAGGTTACTTTCACTTCTAACAATGAGGAAAATACAAATATATAAATTTTCAGGTTAGACAGAAGAATTTTACTTCTAACTTCTATCATTCTTCAGGTAATCAGGAGAAGAAATGAACATCACTATCTAAAAGGGAAGCTCACAGTCTTGCCCTTCTAAGAATTCACATACACTAACGGCAAAAAAACAAGCAAAAAAACAAAACAAAAACGCAGTAAGTCCTCAACTCAGCATCCTATATTCCTCTTAGCACTGGGTCTTTTCTCTTTACCTCAGGTGAGGAGCATCGCTATCAGTAGGTCTTGAATGTGGACCATACCAATAGGGCCAGAAGACATGCTCTTACTGCACCAAGATGATCCGTAAAGGACGCATCAAGGTTAAGGAAGCCTTTCACATCATCCTGATTCTTAGCACTCCCTGCTTTATGTGTTCAGGTGTTTGTGTCCAGCTGATATGTGCTCTACTACTTCCCAAAGAAATATGCTTACTCAGAGTCAAAACTAGTAAGAAATCCTCATAATAAACTTGTTCAGAATTTAGGCTGTAGGCTTTTATAATTGGTAATTTCGTGAGAATCTAAAGCAAATTTTCCCAATTCTGATGGCACATTAGAATATTCTGGGATACTTCTAACAAAATAGTGATTCCCTGGTGGGGTTCAGGCATCCATTTTTTGGAAAAACATTCCAGGTGAATTAATGTTGAGCCATGATTGAGAAACGCTGATCTAAAGTGGACCTCCATACATAGTTTATTAGGCCAGAGAAAGCTAAGTCCAAGGAATATATTCCCAGGACTTCTCTACCTAGGGAAATATAGACTTTTATGATCAAATAGGTTGCCATTTTCTAGGAAAGAATAGACTCTAAGACAAAGACTTGATTTATATTCCTCCTCTGCAACTTCTTAGCTGTGTATGTGCATGCACTTCACCAAGTACATAGCTTCTCTGAACCTCAGATTTCTCATATGAAAAATTAGAACAGTATCGTCTACCTTACAGGATGGATTAAGACAGATTAAATAAAATGCCTAATAAATTGCAAAAATTCAATGTCAATTCTTTCTTTTAATAGTATATCAATCATTTGAAGAAAATTGTGTAAAAAGAACATAGTTGTTCATTTGCCCATTTGACAAGTATTTATTGAGCATCTACAATATGCATGTGTTCCCTACTCCCCAAAAGCAACGTGCTGGGCTTTCTCAAATAGTTATTTGTATTTTCTGGTTCTACTTTCTCACATTCCATTTATTCTTCCAATGCATTCAATGCCTCCCCTGCCATTATATGATCAAAATGCATCTAAGTCCCATGACCTCCATGTTATTAAGTCCAATGGAAACTTTTCCTTCTCCTTTCAATCCACTCTTTTCAATTTCTTTTACTACTACTTCTTAAAATCAGCCTTTAAAAGTTCAAATTTTTCAAAACTAGATCTTAATCCTCTCTTCCCATTTGATTCTTTCTTTTGGGTTGTTCTAATCCACACATTTTTTATCCCAGCCCAGAACTGTTTCCCGAGTATCAACCTATCTATCAAACTATCCCCAACACCTCAATGTTTCAATCAATCTCAAACTCCACAAATCCAAAATTGGACTCACGCTCGTTTCCTCTTAGTACACCAACTCTTCCAGCCAAAAACTAGGTAATCACCTTTTGATACATCCCTCTCATTCACCTTCCATTTCCAATCAACCAGAAAATCACATCAATTTTGTTTCCTAAATATCCCTCCAACCCATCCACTTTTCTCCATTCCACTTTCAGCATCCTAACCCAACTCATGACCATCTCTCGCTGGACAAGGGCATCAGCCTCCCACTTTAGGTGTCCACAAACACTCATGTACCCTTTGAACCTATTGTCCACAGAGGAAGCATTTCAAAAATGCAAAATTGATTATATTATTGTCCAGATTAAAATGCTTTACAGGCTTCTCATTGCTTTTAGGATAAAAGGGAAAAAAACCTACACAACCTACAAGGACATCATGGATGAATGATTTCCCTTGTCCACTTTCTTTAGCTTCATCTTCAATTTTTCTTCCCTCACTTATTTTGTTCCAGCCAAAGGGCCTTTCTCTCGATTCCTCTAATTAGCTGTGCTCCTCTCTACCTTAGGGTCTTAAATAATTTATTTCTTTTTGAAATATTCTTTCCCAGCTCACTTCTTTTGCCTACTTGGCTGTAATTATTTCTCAGATGTCAGTTCCAATATAACTTTTAAAGGTAAGCTCAAGTTAGTTCTCCCTGTTATATGCTCTAAAGTCCCCTATGTGTTTTCTTCATTTAATTTCACTATATTTTATCAATATTTCTTTGTCTCATGGCTTTATTACTGTCTTTCTGTATATAAGCTTCATGAGGAAGGATTTATTAAACCTATTCTAAACCCAGGGAAAAGCACAATAATGACTCTTAACAGGTAACAAATACCTGTTATTTATTTAAAAAATAAATATTTTTCAGTGAGAAATCAATGGATAGATGAGTAAATATTCTCTAGGAATATAAACACATAAATTAAGTAACACTTAAATATTCAGCATGCTGTAAACTCTTAAATGAGCTGGATAAAAAGAGGTCAATTGGATATTAGTTTAGGACAGTTACATCCACCGAGAAGTAGCACTTAAATTTCTTCATGTGACCCACAATAAAAACATTTTATATACTGATCATATATGTGTAACACATACATACAAGAAGACACACACACACATATACACAAAGTCACAGAAACACCAACATCCTGAAAAAGTTTCATGAAGCCATACAAATCTTCACTAAAAGATAATTTCTTTCCTATCCCATTCTTTTCTTTTGTTCTATTTGATTTTTTAAATGATGGCAGGACATGCAAAATTGATTTCATGGCCCACTTACAGATCTCAAACTACATTTTAAAAGTCATTGCTCTAGAGAAATGTAAAAAGCACCATTCAAGACCGATTTTTTGCCTAGATATTGAAGGATTTGAATAAAGCAAAAGAAGAGATGGGTCCTTGAGAGAGAGAGAAAGAAGGAATAGTCAGGATTTAGCTAGAGAAAAAGGACAATACTACCATGACTAGAGATGTGTGCCCTTGGTCTCGTACGTAAAGGTGGTAGATAAAATAAACTTATTTTGGTGTTATTTAGTAATCAAGATGTACCTTATCTTGCATGAAAGTGAGAGATTTTATACCAGTAGTGTGAAATGATGAAAAGGATTTTTTAAAAAAATGTAACTTGGAAGTAAAGAGAGTAGAGAATGGAAGATGGTTAGAGCTGCTCTTGATATGAGATACTGAGATTCTCATGATTGGAGTAGAGATTGCAGGGATGGGAAGGAATGGTTGTCAATAATGCCCATGTTGATCAATCCAATAAGCCTGGCTGTTTTCTCATTCAACATTTCAGAAAATTTTGACATAGTTTACCACACTTTCCTTCTTAAAACACTTTCTTCTATTGGTTTTCTGAATGATGCATTCTCCTGACCGCCTTCCCATCTCACTGAATGTACCTTCTTAATTTTCTTAATGGTTTCTACTTTTCTGCCTCTAAATTTCAGCCTAGTTCTCTTTCCTGAGCCAGTTCACATTGTCTCTACACCACTATTCCTTGAGGATGTCATACAGCCATATGGCTTTAAGTATCTCAGTTAATAAACAATCCCTAAAGTTATATCTTAAGCTCTCTCTGTATATTCATTCACATACTTGACATCTCCATAGAGTATCTAATAGTGATTTCAGCCTTAAAGTGGTCAAAATAGAACAGGTTTTCACCCCCAAACCTCACAGTTTTACCCTCTTGGTTGCCAGCATCACTATTCACTCAGTTATTCAATCCCAAACAGAGAATTTTCTTGGATTTCACTTTACCATCCCCCGCACCCAATTTCAATTATGAGTGCATGGCAAGCCACTTGAAAACGATTTATTTCCCAGTGTTTTGTAGGTTAACTAGGCTGAGCTGGGCAAGGTGCACCTGGGGTCTTTTATGTGATTACAGCCAGACAGCAGCTGAGACTAGAGTCACGTAGAGACTTGACAGCTCTGAATACCCAAATTGGCTTCCTTACATACGTGTCTGATGCCTTGGTGTTCTCTGCTCTCACTCTTACTCACACCCCCTCCCACCCTGCCCCTGGTCCTGTGATTTTTCATCCTCCAGGGCTATTTCATGCATCAGCCTGGTCTTCTCACAGAATCGTGGTCTCACATGGTAGCTGGCTTCCAAGAAGCAGGAAACCAAAGTTGCCAGGCCACTTAAGGGCTGTGCCTAGAAATGCCACCACATCAGTTCTGCCATATTCTCTAAATAGAGGCAATCACAGGGAAAAAGTCAGGTGTAAGGCAATAAAGAACAGACTCCAGTTCTTGGTGGGGAAATGGCAAGATCACGTCACAAAAGATGTCAGATGGGATTTAATGTTGTGGCCATCTTTGAAGTATAACCTGTTTCTTCCTACACTACACCTAGTCCTTAAGTGTTTTTCTTTTCCTTAATCAATTCAGACTCCATTTTCAGTACTAATGCCCAACCCCATACCATAATATCTCAATGTAATAACCTCAACCCTGAATTAACTTTTGTCCCCCATAATGTATTCTCTACATAATAGAGTTGCCAACATGATACAAAGTGTTCTATACTTACTTTTATGGACTGAATTGTATATGCCCAAAGTTTCTATTTTAAAGCCATAAACCCCAATGCAATCATATTTGGAAATAGGGCCTTTAAGAGGCAATTAAGGTTAAATGGGGTTATAAAAGTGAGGCTCTTATCCAATGCTATTGGTGTCCTCACAAGAAGGGAAACTAGAGTTCTCTCTCTCTTCCCCACACCTTTCCTGCACACGGAGGAAAAACCACAAGAACATAGCAAGATGACCTTCTACGAACAAGGTAGAGAGTTCTCACCAAAAACCCACTTGGCTGGAACCTTTATCTTGGACTTCTAGCCTCCAAAATTGTAAGAAAATGTATTTCTGTGGTTGAAGCCAACCAGTCCATGGTATGTTTTTTTTATGGCAGCCCAAGCAAGACACTTATCATCTCCAATTTCCCACCTTCCATTCTCTTTTGAACCTATTTCAATTTCATCACTCCATCTAAGCGGATTTCTTCAACATCACCAATCATCATCTATTTTCAGTCTTCAGTATTTAATACTCATCATTAAAATGCTTCTTTAGTTGGCTTTCAGATGACACCTATGTGCAGTTTTTCTTTCTACCAAATTTGCTTACCCTCCTCAGTCTCTTTTCTTTGTTCCTTTTGATCTCCCTGACCTCTATGGAGGAGTGTACCAAATCTTAGTACTTGGATAGGTTGTCTTTTTTATACTACCCTCCTTTGATGTTCATGTCTAGGCTCGTCATTGCAAAATGACCATAAAAATAGAACCTATCTCCTAAGGCTATTATCAGTACTAGGTTTATATAAAGTACTTAGACAAGTATCTGGCATATTAAAATCCCTATATAAGTGTTAATTGCCACTTTATTTTAATATATTATTATTTTAATACCATCTATATGCTCACAACTCCCAAATTTATGTTTCTCTGCTAGTCTTACCCTTTAAATTCCAGACTTCCTGATGAGCCTAATTGGAAAGGTTACTTTAGATAGGATAATAGATGGTACATCCATAAAAGGGAAGGCAAAGTAAATAGACTTGCAATCAAAATAGTCACTATACTTGAAGTAGGAATTCTCTTGTAATTGCTACTTTGTTCACAGCAAAGGAAGAAGAAGCAAGCCATCAGCAGATAGTGAGGAGAACACAGGACACGACGGAGATCAGAGGAATGAGAAGTTGAAATAGTCTTTTAGGAGAATAGGACTGGGAGCAGACTAGAGCAAAATAGGTTATTCCCTGACACATTAAGGGGTGATTTGAAGTCTATGCTTATTAATTTAACATGAGTTTATACAGCGTTATTATGTGGCTTTTCTCCGGTCATATTCAGAAGCAAGTTTTCAGGTCTGGAATAGGCTAATGGTCAGATTTAACCAGAGTTTAAGTTGAATCAAGTTAACATAGAAGAAGGACAAAAGAACCAAAGGATTGAGCAATGGAGTGGCTATAATGGTGAACTGTGGAATCTACGCTGATCATCACTATAGCCTTTGCCTCATTTAGTGCTTTTGTCCTTGAATGCCACTTTATCTGAAGGTCATATTGCCACTGTTATTTCTCATTCATTGCACTAACCTAGTATTTTGATCATCCTTTTACCTTTAACAGTTCAGAGTTACTTGTTTTTATTGAGTCTCTCACATAAGATTATAGAATTCAGAGCAGTGGTGACAGTATGGACTTAAAAAACAGAAATCTCTTTCTCCATCTAAAAAAATTATTTTCTGATATCACATTGTTTCCCTTCCACAGATGGAATAGCCTCTCAAGTAGCATTTATAATATAAATTAAAGATGATATAAATTCTCTCCACTACTTACCTACCTGTTGTGTTGTCCTAACTTACAACCCTAACTTTGTTTTTTTGGGTTTTTTTTAATCTCTTATGTGTGGAAATTTTTCTCAGTTTGCTATAAGTAGAGTGTCCAGTTTGGGATATCAACATAGTTCTTTCAGACAATGTTCACATTCAGTCAGACTCATATTTAAGAACGGTTTTGTTTTTTAGAAACTTAACCTGCAAGTTAAGAGGTCCCAATTGCCATGGCAAGTAGTAAGAATCAGAGCCTGGCTTCTATGCTAAATAATTTTTCTGAAAGCTGCTGGGATAAACTTTTCTGAACCAGAACATCTACCTACCTCAAGATGTCTTTTGGAACAGGTCTTCACTGTACTTAGCACATCCTCCACGACAAACATAAACTCAGAGTGCTGCTCTCATAGAAATTTCATTCTTTATGGACTATGACAGCGGTACAGTGGTGTATTTTTCAAAAGTATTTGCAACATCAACATTTGCTCATATTAATTATCCATGGCCTTCATCTTCGGTTCTTATTCCTTTGAGCTTCCTTGACTAGTTTCTAATGCTAGTTTCCAATTCTAGAACTTTTAAATTTTTATTTTCTATTAAAATAACTGTTAGCTATTTCAATGACTGAGAAGGAGGACAAAATTAAGTGCATGGGCTCAGACATTCATTATGAATTACAAGATTAAAGACAGAAAAGTCAATGAACTCTGTAATGATTAGCCCAGGTGATTTGGAAGATAGACAAACCACTGCCAGAATGTTGACAGGGAGGGATATTTGGTGGAAGGTACTTAGTTTTGTTTCAATGACTGCAAGTCCTTACTATAAAGTTTGCCTCTGAAATCAATACTATGTAGCCTATATATATATCAGGTATCTCTTAATGGAGGGAGCACTCTAATCAATCAAGCAGCTGTCCTGATAAAATGGCTGTGCCTAAGGGGGAAAAAATGTAATAACATTATAGCACTGTACTTTAAAAAAGCCAGTGATCTATTTGCAAAGAAATGCCCAAAAAGTCTAAAGGGACAAAAGAAGGTGGCACTTACAATCTAGGAGATCATGTATGCACATGTATGCACTTTAGAGTTTTAGGTCTGTTATGCATGCCTTTTAACTATTAAAAGGTACTTTAGTGCAATGGTGTTAACTAAGCAAATTACACATTTTAATGAATCACACTTTTTTTTAAGTTTACACATTTCAAAGAAAATGCCACTCTTTTGCAAAAAGGACCGCTACAAAATGCTACAAAATTCCTGCAGTCTACTTCTGAAGTCTTCACTGATATTTACTTTGGTCTTAGTTTCAAACTGTGATAGCTTTTCAAAGCCTATTTAGAATTACATGTTTCAAGGATCGAGAAGTTCAACTAGAGAGAAATTTCTAGAGATTCTGAATAGGTATTCAAAATATAGGTATTAATACAAATAGTGACTTTATATTTGGTTGAACATCAAGATTTATTGTCCCTCAAGGCAAATATTGACCTTATCTTCTAGGCCAATAAATCTCACTGTTCACTGCAACAAAAGTCAATATCTGCATCATAACCATTTTCTCAGAAAATAACTACTTCTATTCATGCTGCAATGATCAGCGTTTAAAACCTAATGCTTATTAAAAGGAAAGAACACATGAATAAAAAATGTTAATTGGCAAATAAAGGCTTAGAATTTGTTGAGTATACAAATTAAGTAATTCTAAATGAATCTAGGATGCCTAAGCTTTTATATCAAGATTTTGGATTTAGAAAACATTTTTGCCAAGGAAAACAAAAAACTGTTATGATCAGTAACAAGAATGGGAAAGGGAAGAATGAAGCATGTCAAGAGTTTAGCTAAGCTGCTCCATGGTATTGCTGCCTCAGCTTCCACTTGTTTGGCCAAGGGGCCTGTGGGAGCCTTACACTAACATTAGCCCCTCATGCAAATGCAGGCCCTAGATAGCAACCAACAGAGTCTCAAGTAAATATAAGTTCTTGATAGGACTTCCCCAACAGCCCTTGTGATAAACAGTGTCCCTGCCTCTCAGCGTCTTCCCTTATGGTTACTTTAGATATATCCCCCCACGGAGCTTACCCAAAACCTGCTCTTTCTGAAGGTATCAGTTTGGTCTCAGCCCAGGAACACCAAAACACTCCACCAACAGAACGTAATAAGCATGTGCCCCAAGTCCTGCAGTTCTGTCTGCACCTTGCCTGACCTCCCCGTGTGGCCCCTCAACACCTGCCATGTGGCTCCTCTAGGACTTCAGGGTAGCAAACTCCTCCACTCCAATTCCCTTGTGGTCTTTTGTTAAATCATCTGACACCCAGGAGCTCTACCTAGCAAATATTAATAAAGTCACAACAGCACATAATCTTATGTTTCAAAATATTTACTTTTTTTCCTCCCAAATTATATATCTTTAGGTTTTTCCTAGCTATATATCTTAGGAATAAACTATTGTCTTAAGTTGTTGAGAATTTTGGGCTTGCTTGTTACTTTAGCACAAACTTGTCTGTTTTTATACAGTATCTAAAACAATAGTGGATTAAATTAAGTAGTTCCTTACATTATAATAATCATTTATTTACTTTCCTATATCCAAGATAGTGAACAATCTTTGCGGTAACTTTCTATAATTTACTGTGAACTCTGATTCCATGCTTTTGAAAATAAGTAGTTTATATTCTATCCTGTGGGAAGCCAGAGTTATCTATCCTACATAAATATCTGTAGGAATAATGGAGAATCAGGGAGTTGTCTTCTTCTTCCAGGAAGGTGTTTTAAATGGCCAATGTGAGCAATAGGCATCTCCTCTGTAAGGAGATTGCTAACACCTCTGATAAATGCCTATTGTGAGCTCTAAAACTATAATACCCAGTTCTCATCTCTACTTCCAGATAACAAAAGTAGTCTTTCTCCTCCCCCAAGATATGAAGTGTGGACATGTGACACAAGTCATTTCCAAGTGATATACTCATTTGGCTTTATATGGGATGGTGGAGCCAAAACTAAGAGGTAGCCTCAGTCACTGAGTTTGGAGGAAAGCATGCTTGGAAAATTACCTAAACCTATAGTGGTCATGCACTAATAAGGAAAAAAAAAATGTTATATTAAAGCCACTGATATGGGGGGAGGGGTAGTTTCTCATTACCATAACCTAAGATATTTATACCTCTCTAGTGTCTAGCAAAATGATCAAGGAATCTAGCTCTAGGCATAATTCTTAGCTTCTTTGCACTTACAGAATCGATACAATTATTGAGGTGCCTTTTATGTTGCTGACCCAAAATAAAGAAAAATGAAGAAAAAAAGACTACTTCATTTAAAAATACAAAAGTCATTTTTTTCCACTTTCAATTTCTTCTGCCTCATTACTAAATTCTTCTGTATCCATCTCTAAAAATCACTCCAAGTTTTGCGTTTACCTGGTTTGGCCAAAGGCCAAAAGTTTTCAATTGTGGTTCTCATTAAAATACCAAACATGATTTCTTCCACTGTCACCTAATTAAACAACTTCCCCTTTTGAGTGTATTCAGCAATAATGCTGTCACTTTTCTATATACTCTACTGACTATAATTAATTATCACTTTATCTAGAACTTAGTGGACTATAATTCTTCAGACCAATTTTATAAGAATTATGGTGTTGACAGAAACCTAATCTTGAAGAAATTACCCTGCACCATCATTACGAGTCTCTCTATGGCAGTATATAATCCTATCATTGAGTGACAATGCCCATGGATCTTGGCATCCAGCTACGTAAGTTAGTGGCAACAATATTGGAAATGGCAGACCATTCACCTTTCAGGGTGACAGCAATAATATAGCTGCTTCTCTTCATTTGTGCTCTAGAGGCTGACTCAGGAGATGATATGATGAAAAATTTTGGAAAAGGAGTTTATTAGAAAGGAAAGTCTCCCAGTACAAGGCATTTTTGTTCCCTGCCAAACACTGACTTTCGTCTCATTAGAATGAGGCTCCATGGTAATTTTAGAGTACTGAATGTGGAAAGGGGGGGCGCCTGGGTGGCTCAGATGGTTAAGCTTCTGCCTTCGGCTCAGGTCATGATCCCAGAGCCCTGGGATCGAGTCCCACATTGGGCTCCCTGCTCCTTGGGAGCCTGCTTCTCCCTCTGCCTCTCTCTCTGTCTCTCATGAATAAATAAATAAAATCTTAAAAAAAAAAAAAAAGAATGTGGAAAGGGGGCCTTATGATCTTTATTATCCACTCATCCTTATCATTTTCTCTTGAAAACTATATTCCTAAAGTCTGTTGACCTTTGAAATTCTTTTCTGTTACTTTCTTTTTTTCATTTGATATAATTTTCTGTGTTTCCTAGACTTATTTTATAGCATTCATTTCTCATTTTTTAAAGATTTTATTTATTTATTTATTTGACAGAGAGAGACACAGCGAGAGAGGGAACACAAGCAGAGGGAGTGGGAGAGGGAGAAGCAGGCTTCCCACTGAGCAGGGAACCCAATGTGGGTGGGGCTCAATCCCAGGACCCTGGGACCATGACCTGAGCTGAAGGCAGACACTTAAAGACTGAGCCATCCAGGCGCCCCCTATTTCTCATTTAAAAATAATTAGACAGCATCAAACTAATGAACTTATTTCTCAGAACACTAAATTGACCAGCCCCCCAAGCAGAATAAATTGAGCTGCAATTCTTAAGGAAAAAACTATTATTTAATTTCATAAGCCACTATTGACTGTGTGTGTTTGTGTGTGTGGCTGTGTATGCATGCTACCTTATAAATACAATCATTTCAATACCAAAACCAGTTCAGGAACTAGTGCCCTGTACATAGATATATGACAGAAAAATTACTTGATCAGGTTATTTTATTCTACTATTGTTCCCTGCATCATTTTCGTCCTCACTACACAGCAAACACGTATTCTAAATGCACCAAAAATGATCTAGCAGAGAGCTGAGCATTTTTAAATGAAATAAATCATTTCTATTAAGCAAATTGTTTAATCAAGAAATGTGTAATGGTCTCAGATCTCTTTCAAAGTACACAGTGAGGTTAAGTTTATTCCATTATGTTGGTTTGGTTTATTTTTCTCTTCTAGTTTTTCCATGTAAAGCTTAAACATAGAAAGTATATAAAAAAGTTTTATGAGAACACTTTCAGGTACCCTGAACCTACACTTTTCCTCTATCCACAGCTGGAGACACTTGATCCCCACTCAGCCATGCCCCAAAAGCTTTAGATTTAAACTGTCTTTAAAAGAGAAAATTTAGCAGATGACTCATCATTAAATCAACTGATGTTTCCAGTTCTACTTTAACCTCCCAGGATAGGAATACATCTGAGCTCTAATAATTCAGTTCCCATCTTATTGCCCAAGAGGCCTTATCTTAAACGTCTGCCCAGTTTTCTTTTCTTTCCATAGCAGGATCCTGCCTTGCCCTGCCATTTGCAAAAACTTTCAAAACTAAGTACGACTCCTGAATTCAAGTTCAGCAGCGGAAAGAACAGTCTGCAGGCGACCAACAACCCATCTATCTATGTCACTTCATACTGACTACTTCTGGAATGTGTTTCATCACCTGCCTTTCTACCCAGCTATCTCTTAGAATTTTTATATCAATCCTGATACTGAACAAATACCTGGACTGGAAGCACATACTCCAGGAATGAATATTCGACCAAAACTTTAGACTTCCTCCCTGTTCCTATATCTGACATTGGCCACCACTTCCTACTTCCAATTACCAGCCCCACTCTAATGAGGACATGTCTGGCTACTTTCAGATTTAACCTGAACTATCGTCTGTAAAATGTTATGGATCTTTCCTATAGGCTATTGTCAATACTCATTTTCTCTTTTTCTAAAGTTTTATTTCTTCTCCAAAGATCAGAGGTATATTTGATCTATTTATGGCATATAAGAATAGGGTATTTTTTAAAGAATTCTATTTACTTATTTGAGAAAGAGAGACACTCTGGGAAGAGGAGAAGAGAAAGAAGGTGAGAAAGAATCTCAAGCAGACTCTGGGATGAGTGTGGAGCCTGATGTGGGGCTCAATCCCATGACCCTGAGATCACGACCTGAGCTGAAATCAAGAGTTGGACACTTAAGGAACTGAGCCACCCAGGTGCCCCAAAAATAGGGTATTTTAAGTGTAGTATGAAACCTCGTATTCAAATATCATGAATACCAATAAATATTTCATAACCTTGATCTCATGTTTACTGTCATTTTGTAAATATTTTTCTAGAAAGTGTTTCATTTATATTTCTGGCCTCAAAATATTTAAACTTTTATCTCATCATAATTGTGTAGTATTGTGTAAAAAGCCCAGGTAATGATAACCATATTGTGATGACCAAATACAAAATAACTTTAATAAGATTTTCTCCTTATGATCCTAACAAGAAATAACTGTCTCTGTATTTAAGATTTACATTATTTTAAAAAGCACAGATAGAGACCTTGAAAACATGAATATTTTTTTTCTGTAATGTCCTTTAAAACAAGAATAAAGGTATTCTCTTGTTTTTGTGTTCCCTCCAATAAAATATCTTCATTTTGGTTCAAATGCATATGGAACTGTAATAAGCGACTACCAGGTAATGCTATAGAATCTTATTTTTCATAAAATCATTAGAAGTCATCCAGGTTTTCAACAAATGCTGACTTCTCACCTTGAAAGCTAGAGATAATTACAATATTCATATACCAGCTTATGATTTTCTGAGAAGTCAAGATGGTACTCAGAGAATGAAAAATAGAATGTTTATGAATATGCTATTAAAAGTTATAAATAGAAAAATTAAATTCAAATACCTATAGACCTCAAATGGCAGAACAAGTATGGTGAGACTTTGTAAAAAAAAAAAAAAAATCCAAAGATTCCAACCTTTTTACTGTCTTCAATTCTAAAAGTTTCTTAATGGCAGTTACTACCACTTGCAGTCACTTACTATCACTAATATTTGGATCCCTGAAACTAGCAATGCAGTGAGAATTTGCTTATGGCAACACTTTCATGAAAAATTAACATTTTCTGAGTGCTTACTAAAAAATATCACCCTTTGCAAAAGAAACTTCAAACCTCACAGGATTCCAGAAACTGATAGATTGATAAGGGTTTTTACACAAAGGTACAAGAAGAAAGAAGACTAAGACAATGAGACCACATCTTTTCATTAAGAATAGATGTGGTCAGCTTACAGCTTTAAATATTGATCTGAGTCAGGCTGAAGAGAACAAGACAAGAAAGATGATACTAGGAGTCGTCCAGGCAGCAATGACAGCTAAAAATGTAAGAAATGATGGGTTCTTTATGAATTAGAAACTGAAAAGAGAAGATAGAATGATATGAACCCAGAAGAGTAGAGTTCAGGATCCAAGGGAACACAGCATTTGAAGCTAGTGATGGTCAGAAAGCTTATGGATGGTATGTCCTCAAAATATGCCACTGTATTTGGTTATCAGGAGATTATTGGAGACATTTAAGGTAGCAGTTTCAACTGAGTAATCTAATGGCATCCTACAGATCTCTAATGTAACACTGATTTTATTTATGTACACATTATTTGTATATCCCCTATACAGCCACATACACAGTGTATACTATGTACTCCTAGCTGCCATTTGTCTGTATTTTTGTGTGTATATAATTTAAAAAGTGCACAAAACATGGACTTACTGCTCAATGAATTTTCACAAAGTGAACACACTCATGTAGCTACCATTCAGGTTAAGAAAAGGAATATTGCTAGTCACCCATAAGTCTCAACCCCTCTCCCTATTCCAGTAACTACCTCCCACACAAGGGCAATCAATCATCTATCATTTTAAACCCAAAGCAGTTCACAGTCCTTGAAACTAAATATGTGCATTTTGAGTTCATGAATTTTAATTACAAAAGTTAGGAAGGAAAATAAAAGGGAGAGAGTAAAGAAAATGAGTGTATGTTATGCTATCATGACCCAGTTACTCAGTATGTATAGTTTCTATGTCATGTTGAACATGAAAATAAACCCCAGGAAGAGATGCCAGAGAAAAGGAAGATACAATCCCTTTCTCAGTGAAGGTTTTGTAGCCTAGAGCCATCTTGTTCTCTTTGAGAATAATATCAAAGTTGTATAACCAGTGCCTAGAAAAAGACCAAAATATTACAGTTAATTATTTGAAATACTTCTTTAAACTCGTAAGTTCAGGTAGAGAGACTCATATAGTATATGTTGATAAGCACATACAAAGTTAGAAAATTAAATTGGAAATCAATGCTTATCTCCTCAGCCCTGCCAATAATATTGTGATATTAACAGCCAAATGCTTCCAAACTTCCAGCCCACCATATCACCAACACTGTCATTCTCAGCAAACTGGTCTCTTACAGAATGAAGTAGGTACCGCGAGGTCAGATCTCCCTTAACAGTCCGCTACAAATCTACAGCTCATATTACATCTCCTGCATCCACTAGAGCTTCTGTCCTCAATTTGTGGAGAACCCAGTGAAGGGAAATAATACAGAGCAATTACTCCATTCTTGCTCAGAATCCTACACCAGTCTGCCAAATCAGGAGCTTTACACTATCAAATAATCTGTTGTCCTTGCATATATTCAACTCCTGAATCTCAGTTGTATTACTCATGATATTTATATATACTTAAATTTCTCACATCTTAGAATTTAAAAACATTCCTTTGATTCCCACATCTTCCCCCAGTTATTTTTATCTTCCCTATACAACAATTAATTCAGGAAACACTTTCTATACTCATCTCCTTTTTTTTTTTTTTTTTTAACCTATCACTTACTTCTCAATCTTTTCAGTTTGGCTTCTGCCCTCAGCACAGTTTTTTCTTTTTAATAAAAAATCCATTAGTGGTAGTCATGCTGCTAAAACTGGAAGAAAAAAATAGAAGAACAAAAAGGACAAACAGAAACCCCATAATTAAATACCAAATATAAATTCATATATTTGTGTGTACTTAATGACAGAAGCACACAAAGCATATAAAGCAAAGAACAAAAAGAAGCACCTGACAAATTCACCCTCCACTTTTCCACTAGGAAACTTCTCAGTAACTAGACCAAGTCAACACGAATCTGAAATTTCAGTAGCATAAAATATGAAGTTTGATCCAATAGACATATAAAGAATATTATACTCAAAACTTGAGAATATACATTAAGTCACCACTTTTTTAAAAATCTACTATACTAGACCATAAAATCTACTATGCTAGACCTAACAATTTAAAAAACCGGTATCAGACCACCTTCTCTGATAAAAATTCTATTTAGTTAAGAGCAGATATCAGATTTGTTACAAATCTAAAGTAATCTAAAATAGTATAATATTAGTACTACTGCAGAATTGAGTGATGGAAAAAAACGGTCAGCTCAGAAGCAAATTCAGACATATAGAAACTTGATATATGATGGACCTGACATATGATAGAGGTGGACTACTAAAATTGGACCCCTTCCCTCCTATTGCACATCAAAATCAATTCCAGGTGTACTGAAAACTTAAGTATAAAAAATTAAACCAAAAATCTTTAGGAAAAATAATTTGGAGAATATCGTTGAGACTTTGGGGTAAAGATGGCATTCTTAAACAAGAAAAGGTATAAACCACTTAAAAATATTAATAACTTACTAAATAAAACTAGAGATATCTGTTCATCCACAGATACCATAAAGATAAGGCACAAACTTGGGGAACGTATTTGCAACACATGTACCTATAAAATTATAGTATCCAAAATATATCAAGAATTCAACTGGATTTAACAAGCATCTCAGAGAAGAGGAAACTCAAATAACCCATATAAACCCATGAAAAAAATGCACAACTCTGGTTATAATCGGAAGACTATACGTGATTATGACAATAACATTTTATATCCACTATGACAGTAAAAATTGAAATTGATTAGATTTTTGATATGAGAATCAACAATTTACTGATTACAATGTACAACAATAGGAATATCTATAGCTTGACAGAATAAGTATAAACTGATAAAACCAATTTGGAAAACAGTCTGACATTGCATTGGAAAACCATATATATTCCAAAATGCACTAATTTCAGTTAGGCATAAACTCCCAAGAAACTCATGCTAATGTGTACCAGCAGGCATGAATATACACATTTGTAGTAGAAGTACTGTTTATAATTACACAAGCTTGCAACTAACCCACGTGATTAGAAAAAAATGCTTATACAAATTATCGTATATTTGTACAAAAGAAAACCATTGACTAGCAAAATAACTAAACCATAGCTATATGTTCCATATGGATGTATCTCAAAACTTAATATTATAAAAAAGTAGTGATCAATGAATATTTGTGCATGTATTCAGAAACGGGAAAACTAAACAACATGGGGTTTTTTGGTGTTAATACATCAATAAAAAACACCACAAAGAAAATTAAGGACATAAAACTCATGACATTACCTCTGGGCAAGAGGAAGCAACAAATGATTGAGATGAGTCACACAAAAGGTACCTAAAACAGCAGTTCTCAAGGTGTGTTCTGGGGACCCCTCAACAGTCTGAAGTGGTTAGATGTTACTTGCATTTTTTTCTTTCATTCTACATAGATTTCAACCAAAGTGACATACTAATTGCAATAGACTGAGTTGAAGCAAATATAAAAATTTACCTGTTTCTTTTAAACCAGACATTAAAAAGGTTTGCAAAAATATAAAACAATGCAACTTCCCACTAATTTGTCTTATTTTTGGAAAAGATGGATATTTTTATAAAATGTGTTATTTTATACTAACATGTATGGCCTTATTATGCTTAAGCGAAATAATACCTATTTTTTAAATTTCTCAATTTTAGTTTCTCACATGGTAAACATAAATAGATATAACCCATCTAAACAGAAGCTTTTGTGCTTTTCAGCAATTTTTAAGTGTAAGGAGTTCTGATACTAAAATGTGGGAGAACCACTAGCCTATAATACTGCTCATATCCTATTTCTTAAGCTGAGTGGTGGGTATACATTTTTTTCATTTTATTATTATTTTAAAAATTTGTATATACAATTGACCCTTGAACAATGCAGCGGTTAGGGGTGCTGATCCCTCATGGAGCAGAAAATATGTATATAACTTTGACTCCCCAAAATTTAACTACTAATTGTCTACTGTTGACCAGAAGCATCACTGATAACAATCAGTTGATTAGTACATATTTTGTATATTAAATGTATTATATACTATATTCTTTTTTTTAAAGATTTATTTGTTTATTTGAGAGAGTGTGCAAGCATGTGGGGGGGGTAGGGGCAGAGAGAGAGAGAGAGAGAGGGAGAGAATCCCAAGCAGATTCCCCTCCCTTCCCCCCGACCAAGCACAGAGCCCCACATGACCTGAGATCCCCCTGAGATCATAATCCGAACTGAAATCAAAAGTCAGACACTTAACTGAGCCACCCAGGCACCCCCATATACTGTATTCTTAAATAAAGTAACCCACAGAAAAGAAAATGTTATTTAGAGAATTTTAAGGAAGAGAAAATATATTTACAGTACTATAAATGATTTTTTAAAAATCCCCATATAAATGAACCCATGGAATTTAAACACATTTTGTTCAAGGGTCAACTATATACACTTTCCGATACATATCAAGTAAATCAAAATTTAGAGTTCTTTCCTAAACCAACTACTACCCTTCATATGCAGAACTTTGAAACTACGGTCAGGTATTATGTTTTCCTAAGATGGCTGGGCTAAGAAAACAAAACAACACAAATATATACACAGACACACTTATACACATAAATATAACATAATGCTAAGAAAAGCCTATAAACCATATTGACACTAAATGTACAAGTATTTTTTGTCGATCATAGTGTATTTTATCTGTTTCGTGATTCAACACCTTCTACAAGAGAATAAATTCCGTCTACTTACTAATTTACCATAGTAAATTTGTGTATTTCTAGGTTAACAGTATCTGTTTCTTCAGTTATTTTGCAAGAGTATTTGATTGGTAATTGATAGCAAATCCCTAAAGGACAAATATGCTGGTCTTTTATATCCACCCATAGCAACTATGTTCTTCCTGAAGCACCAAGGATGCAAAAAATATTGATTACCTAGGTCAATGAATTGTGATCTCAAAATCACAATATGTTTGTGATATACCTGAATGATCATTTGGGGAATCATATGCATTCAAAAAAGAACATGTGTCAACTAAGAGAAGTGTTTAGAGATGATTAATAATCCTTAGTTGCTCCACCACAGTGATGAACAAAACAGATGTGCGTGGTCCCTGCTCTTAAAATGCTGAAAGTGAGGAAGACAGTCATGAAACATATCAACAACTATAATTCTAACTTGTGACAGATGCTATGAAGGAAAATCCCAGAGTGATTATGGGAGGGAGAAAACAACCTACTACTGATTGGGTGGTCAGGCACGCAATCAAATCCAAGGCACCTCTGAGGTGACAATGAAAACAAGACCTACGAATGGGAAGAACCCAGTCATGTGAACCCTAAAAAAAAAAAATCCCAGTGACAGAGAACATATGTATACAGATCTCTGGATGGGAGAGAACCAGGAGGTTAGAAGAACCGAAAGAAGGCTGGAGCCTCAAGAAAGAGTGAGTGAGTGAACGGCATCAGGTAACACTTGAGAGGTGGTCTGCTGTGAACTACAGCATGCAGAACCAAGATAAGGAAGTTGACTGAATTTTATTCTAAATGTAATGGGAAGCCCTCGAAGGACGTTGAAGTTGTGACAAGGTCTGCCATGATACATCTTAAGTTTTTTCAAAGAGCACCGTATTTCCTTTATGAATAAACTGGACAGGAACAAATGTGGAAGTCAGGTGAGAGACAATGGCAACAGAAAGACAACACAAGATCTAAAAGTAGCTTTAACTGCCACTTGTGAAAGAGGTATTTGAAAATACTATGTCAGCACTTTCCAATCTCTCGAGTGTACCTATGCATTCAAGTTAATGACCTCTATTAAAACTAATGTCCTATAGAGCAAGTTTCTTCCATGAGACCATCCAGCTAACAGATCTGTGAACTTGAAGTAACAAAATGACTGGGCAACTGGCTGAGTATCAAAGATAGCAATTTTGAAGCCGTTCAAAAGTAATGCACTAAGGTTAATTTACCAACTCAGATCATGTGTTTAGCTAAAACATTCACAATCCAGAGAAACACTGCATCCTGCTTATAGTGCACAAAGGAGTCCAATAAAATCTTTTCCAAGCTGCTTTGCCTATGCAGCAATACAGAAAACCCTTTAGTCCTCTATTTTAAGGAAAGTCTAAGTAGCTAATGATTCTTCCCATCAAAGAATGATATAGAATACTTCCTGACTGACAAGATATCTCCAGGACAGCAGGGGAGATATCAAGGATTCCCAGGTCACAGCAATGTGACCCGTCCTCAACGTCAGTAGTAGGATTTGTGACTTACCAGGAAAAATCCTAATTCTGTTTCACACTACTCTAAATACTGACATCTTACTCTGAAACTCCAAGTAAAAGGGACTTGAGAATCGTTCATATGTTTTAACTGAAGCCTGGAAAAGAACGATTTTTATTAATGAGAAGTGGTTTTTAAGACAAGATACCTTTTGTCTTGTCCACCTTTTTACTTAAGATGAATGTCAGCCAGACTTCACTAAACTTGCAGAATGATTATGTTCCAATGAAGGAGAGAAAATTTAATAACAAGTAGGTCTAAGTGGAGTTATAAAAATCTACGCTGTTCAAATTTTAGTATCCAATTATTTTTAAAACAAGAATAGCTAATTGTCATTGAAATCTATTCCAGAAACACTTCTGTTAAATATATTTCTGTTAAAAATATTTCAGGGTGTTAAAAAAAAAGAAGATAGTAGGAAGGGGAAAATGAAGGGGGGGAAATCGGAGGGGGAGACGAACCATGAGAGACTATGGACTCTGAGAAACAAACTGAGGGTTTTAGAGGGGAGGGGGGTGGGGAGATGGGTTAGCCTGGTGATGGGTATTAAAAAGGGCACGTATTGAATGGAGCACTGGGTGTTATATGCAAACAATGAATCATGGAACACTACATCAAAAACTAATGATGTAATATATGGTGATTAACATAACAATAAAAAATTTAAAAAAAAACTAATGATGTAATGTATGGTGTTAAAAATATATATATATTTCAGGGTGGCTCAGTTGGTTAAGTGTCTGCCTTCAGCTCAGGTCCTGATCTCAGGGTCCTGGGATTGAGTCCCACCTCGGGCTCCCTGCTCAGCGGGGAGCCTGCTTCTCCCTCTGCCTGCCGCTCCCCCTGCTTGTGCTCGCTCACTCTCTCTCTCTGTCAAATAAATAAATAAAATCTTTAAAAAAAAAAGATATTTCAGGGGAAAAATATTTTCTTGGGTGGGGGCTGTTACTGGGGGAAAAAAACCTACCTACCTAATGCATTATAAACAACAACCATAGTGTTTAACAAAGGACAAAATTTACCATTTCACAGAAGGGCCAACACTTATAGTATGTGCTGACTGTATCAATAAAAAAAGAAGAAAACAGATAACTGTTCCTTAAAGAAGGTCCTATATATATTAGAGGGAATAAGACTAGTTTGGTTATTATTTGAAATAATTTTGTATTAAATTTACTGACTTAATTGTTCCCACTTTAAGTGAAAAACAGGGAATGCCACTGACCAAGAGAAAAAGATCTAAGTATGTAAACAAAAATAACAATGTAATTAATCAATTATTCATTGGCTATGAATTCACATGTAGAAATCAGATTTTAATTTCCCCTTGACAAATGTCTCCTGATTAGGATTTATTAGTTATGGAAAAAATACAAAAACTAGCATTGTTAAAATGTAAAATACAAAAACTCAAACTGCATACACTTTATGTATTCCACTCAGAAAGTACAGGTGACCTTATTACTCTAGCTAAACTGAAAAAATAATTTGTATAAATAGTACATTCTAGTTTGTAGCATAAAAAAATGAAGGGAAGGTTAAAAACAGGTAAATTATGAAAATATTATGGAGCTAAAAAAATTGTCAATTGCCATTTAAAGTGTAGATATTTCATTAGTAAGATTAATGATGATTTACTGAAATCATTAAACCTTTAAAATTTTGAGTAGAAGCCTCCCCCAGTGTACCAATCACTTTGCTGAGAATATTTAAAATCATTGCCTGAAATTAAAAAAAAAAAACACAACATAAAATAAGTAGGAAAGCAATATCATTTCTACCTCTTATTCATGTGGTTTATTTTCCTTTACTGTATATTAATTCAGTGGTTACAATCTAATTAACATCAGCAGACAGCAGTGGACAGGTAAAGAAAAAAACCTGAAGCAAAGGTCTCCGTAATTCAGCAAGAGTTTTAAAATCCTTAGGTAATTAGACAAACTTACTCATAGAATTGTAGAGTGGCTTAATACCTGCCAGATTAAGGGAACAAATTTATTTTGCTCCACACAATTAGTGCTATATTTAAAGAAAAAAAAAACTTTCAAAAAAATATACTTTTCTTAGAACAGGCAGGTATTATTCCATTTTTCTAATCGGAAAAATAAATGATGAAAAGACAGATGTATCTTTATCTGCTGCATCACCTAGTTTTTGTTCTTCAATTTAAGTGCATTTAAAATAGTTAAAAATAAAATCTATCAACAATGAAGCCATAAAATAGCATTTGCAAAAGCAAATAGCACTGACAAATATTGTGGGCATCTGCCTTTTTAGTCACAATCTGAGCCACTCCAGCTCATCAGCATCTTAAATATTCACAAACCTTATCATCAAATTGCTCTTCATCTAGGGAACCCATGTCATGTGATGAGATCGACATAAACTGAGTTTGCTCTTCCCGTCCAGACTAGGCAAGAAACAAGGAACAAGACCTGCTAATCATATTGATCCTAATCAACCCAGAGATCTCTGCAGGACTTTTCTAACAGAACTATATGGAAAAGTGTATTCTTTCTATGGAAATTTCTAGACTGGTAGGATGTGCATATGAACTGTTGATGGTCATCTTATCGCCAACCAAAAAGAACAGGTTTGGTTTCCTGGTAACAAAGAAAAATTATACAAAGAGCACAGTGTTTTGATACAATTAGCATGGCTTATGAAAGTGGGTGTTGCCAGTATACAAGATCTCTAGTCTGGAAATTTTAGAATGCTGTTCTTTAAGGGTAAGAGGATTGCTAAGATACTACTTAGAACTTCTTACAACCTAGCAAGACCCCAGCCTGCCCAGGCAGAATACCACTGCCATAATTCTGAGCATATCTCCTGTGAAAAAAACACAGAAACTCGAGAAGCTACTCCTACTTACTGTACCCCAACTGATGTGTCTTTGAGAGCATTTTTGATAAAAGTACCCCTTGCACATATCACAGTAAAATGTCATTTTTCTAAGATTTATGTGTCAGAATGCTTACCTTTGTCAAGCCTCAAACACAGCCCTATGCAGACAGAGAAAGTAGATTTGTTTCCAGGGGAAAACAAATTCCAATGAAAAACACTGTTGGTAGTAAGACTTGTGGGTTTTGTTTTTTTTTTTTTTTCCAGCCTTCTGGATATGATAACAACTCTCAGTCCTGCCATCGCCAGTGAACTGACACTCTATCCTGACATCAGGGTAAATTGCTTTCTCCTGGATAGAGATTCTTTCATCCACCTTTATTTTTGTAGCTACTATTCTTTCTAGAATACCTTAATTTTTATGTTGCTTTCTTTTCCAATCTGGGAACTTTTCATTTCAACAATCACTTCTCTGTTATCATATTCCCAGTCTTCCGAGGTAGTTCATTGCTTTACCCTGTGTTCCTGCACTATTTTCATCATATATTTGACCTATTACTTAACTCTGTCTCCCCTGCTGGACCATGAGCTTCTTCAAAGTATTATGCCTTCTTCATTTTTGTTTCCCTAGCTTCTTGCATGGTACTGTTATAGAACACATACTCAATTTTTATTAAATGAATAAATATTATCCTTCACAACTATGTTTTTAAAATATGAAGTATTAAATAGAATATGAAAATCAGCAGGCCATATAAAGAAAAAAGAAATGGTTATATGCCATAAAGAATTCAACTGAAAAAAAATCCTTAACTTAAAACTATTAATTATAGAATTGTATCTGATATGATTTTCAGTCTCAGAGCATATTAGTTGAGTTTTTGATAATTACTATATATTACATCACTAATTATTAGGCACAAAATATAAAAACATAAAAAGTAATAACAAAGGACTGTAATAATTATGACAGATAATGAAGAAACCAGTAAGATACAAAAAAAAAAGAACAGTAAGTAGTATCAAACTCTGATTTTAATTTGAATATACATTTTTATTATATGGCCCTTCTGAAGTTCTGCCATCTTGTTTCAGTGAGCTTTGTAATGGCTGAGTTTGATACCTTGGTCCTTGCCATAATCTATCATATGCCAAAGATCAAAGAGTGCTAATCTCTCTTAGTCAAGTTAGTGAACAATTCATTCATTTCTTAAATCTGTGCTGCGGTTTGTCTTTGTATCAGTCAAACTAATGTACAGTATGTGAATAGATGCTGGAAACTTATTCTCTGAATCCAACTATTAGCTAGAAAATCAAAGTAGGGAAAAATTAAGAAGGCTAAATAGAAACTTTCTATTTTTTTAAAGATTTTATTTATTTTAGAGAGCAAGTGAGCATGGGTTGGCAGGGGGTGGGGGGGGCCCACAGGGGTAGAGAGAGGGAGAGAGAATCTCAGCAGACTCCATGTGTGGCATTAGATATCAGGACGCTGAGATCATGACCTGAGTCAAAACCAACAGTTGGATGCCTAACTGACTGAGCCACCCAGACGCCCCAGAAACTTTCTGTTTAAAAGATAAAATACCCCTAAATTCCAGAAATTAAGTAAAATCTACTTGCTAGATAGATTACAGAACCTGACAATTTAAGAACTGGTTTACAGTCATATGTGAAAGTCTTCACAGTTTATTATATGTACTCTCACATAAGGTAAACATTTAAGATTATCACCTTAAAAAATCTGATGCGCCAAAACATTCAGTGCTCTAGAGTTCTGTAATGATTGTACTGCAGTCAAGTAATGAAGATGTATAACCTTTTTTTGTAATCCCACAGTGCTGAGAATCTTTGCATCAGGTATCCTTGGTGACAGTGTGGCAATGAAACAAACATTAAGAATTGTATTTTAGTTTCTGAAAGCAGGAAACAGAATAGATGAGATGATTAGAGCATTTGAATGCATTGGCCAGCATAACTTGACATTCATTTGAAAGGTAGTAGATTGCAGTTCTGAGGAACCTATTGCTATGTTAATCTCTCTGGGAAAGTGTTGCTCTGTGTGTAACAGTTTCAGAGCTTTGAATTTCTTATTTCAAGCAAAGAATAACATAAAGAAATGCTTTCCTATCAGAACTGGCTGTTATTTGAATGAATTTAAGCAACTGAGCAGTTCCCTAAATCACTAAAGTAAGAGACCAGACCAACCTTGAGCCTGGGGAAAACAACACTCTGAACATCCTAGCCCTACCACACCAAAATGAAAATCAAAGAATTGCTCATCAGAGTCACTGAAATTTCAGTGTTAATCAAGCTACTACAGAGAAAAGAGCAATAGCTAGAAAATGGTAAGAACTGTTACTTTCACAAAAAGCATTTCAACAAGAATGTATTGATCATATGCAGAGAACCAAACTGGGAGTTATAAGGAATAAAGAGAAAGAAGAAACAGTTCCTGTCATTATCTGATCTCTTGCTGGAGTTTATTTCCAAAGGAAACCTGATCGCAATTTGATGATGTAAAAATTACAAATACCGTGGACTTCCTATTGTGTGAAAACTACAGATGTGGAAAAAAAATATGGGTGATCTGATTAAGATCTGCACATTAAGAGAACAAAAAGTAGATTCTAGACATCTAGATATGACTCCATAGAGGACAACTGACCAGACTCCTTACTCTTCCCTGCACCACACATTAGATTCATTAGAGTGTGTTTGGGGATGTTGTAAAGTGATAGGGAAACATCATCTCTGCAGCCTCTTAAACATTTTAGCTTTGTTTCAACTTTTTTTATGTTTTACACATGATATCCTTCCTTTGCAATTACAGGCTTTTTTTTTTTAATGCAAAATTGAATTCCTTACTCTCTTTCGCGCTTTCTCTCTGACTCCACAAATCTGAATCCCAGTGGCCTAGACTTCTTCACAAAAAAATTAGTAGTTCTTTCAAGTCTTAGGTCCGAAATAGACACACTTTCTGTATGTTTACTTGGACTTCTTCCCTCTTCTGATGTTAAAATAATATCTTTCTTCCCAGGATTCTCTCTGTATGGACAATCTTTCTCCCCACTCTGGATCCCATCACCTTACCTCTTCTTAGGGATTATTAACATTTTAGCTAAGCATTATTGATATTTTAGCCTCTCCATCTTTAATAGAACTTTCCCATGAACATTTAAATATGTTAAAATATCTCCCATCTAAAGATATCACCCACTCATTTCCCTACATAACAATTTTTCAATACGTTGTTCAATAGTAGTAGTCTTAGCACTCCAGAAGACAGAATTCATTCTGTCTGGGGGGTGAAGGTTGGACAAGTCTTCATGAATAAAGTCTTCAAGAAGGGGTAGAAAGTTTCCAGGTGGCCAAGGTGGGGAAGGGGATTAAACGTGGATGGAAGCCCACATGCCAAAATATGGAAGCATAACAGAAAAAAAGACTGTCCAGGAAAAGTAGTTTCACACCTCTCTGGTATGAGATAAATGTGTGTGTGCTTGCATCAGAGGCAGGGTGAGTAAGGACTGGAAATGTAGGTTATGGCCAAGTTGTAAACAGCTTTTTAAATCTGATTTAGACTGGCATCAGTGACTAATGAGACATCAGCGGTGAATAACGTGCTTAGTTTTGCATTTTAGAATGAAAACTCCTCACAGTGGATTGTCTCAAGGGCACTGAAATAAGATAGTCTAGGTATAAATTCTGGCTATGCCACTCTCTACATGACCGTAGGTAATTTATTTAATATCTCTGTACCTCAGTTATGTCACATGCTTAATAGAAACATTAATAGCACTTGACTCAAGTATAAAGATTAAAACAGATAATGTATTTTAAGCCCTTACCACACAGCTTTGTATATAGTAAGAATCAATAAATGTTAGTTGCTGTACACTGTTATTCTATTTCTCAATACTTATTCCAAGTAAATATTATGGAAAGAGAATTATGTATAATCCCCTTGTGAGTGAAGAAAGCTTGTGGCAGCACCACTTATAATTTTAAGAGAATGGGAGGAAAACAATAGGTAATTTTTTACGTTTTAATCCATTTGTTATCAAAACATAAAAATAGCTGCCAAATTAGGAAAGTATATTTAGAATGGTCTATCAACATACAGTCTACACAGGATACATAAATCCCCTTTAAAAAGTGAAACAGGATGCTATAACCACTGACAGAAAAGAGCATACCCTCTCAAGGGCAACCAAGGTGAACATCTGAGCACCAGAAGAAAGAGGCATACATCCTCCAGAATGTCTGAAACCGAGGTGTACTGAAAGACCCCTACGATTGCTTAGAGGGAGAGGTGTGCTCTTTCATGAGCAGTTGAAAACCATAGTGTCTCTCTAGGCATATCTGTCTTATAATTATGCAAGATCCAAACATAGGAGATATTTTGTATGAGGAGAGGAGAGTGCCTTTTAGTGTGTTCAGTAAGGTTATGCCAAAAACAACAGCAACAACAACAACAAAAATCAAACATAGGTTTGATGGAAATGTGAATTCTAAGTATAGTCAGGACAATTTAAGATCATATTAGAACCAATTACTAGGTGACACCCTAAGTTGAAGAACAAATATGGTATAAAGATTCTTTGTGACAAATTTGAAAATAATTATAGCTTTGTGTTAGTTATCAAAATTATAGTGAACTAACGTTCTAATGTTAGTGTCTTTATTATATCTATTAAACAACATTTAACAAATGTTAAAAATTCCTCTGAGGGGCGCCTGGGTGGCTCAGTCGTTAAGCGTCTACCTTCGGCTCGGGTCATGGTCCCAGGGTCCTGGGATCAAGCCCCGCATCAGGCTCCCTGCTTGGCGGGAAGCCTGCTTCTCCCTCTCCGAATCCCCCTGCTTGTGTTCCCTCTCTCGCTGTGTCTCTCTCTGTCAAATAAATAAATAAAATCTTAAAAAAAAAATTCCTCTGAGCAATTCAAGGTAGTATATCTCATTAATATATTAAATTGAGTAAATCCATATAATAAAGTACTGGTTAATCAATCAGAACAAATGTGTAACCACTTCATTGAATGAGTTAGCTCCAGTAGGTAGGGAATGAAGTAAATGTAACTTTATTCTTTCACGTTTCTGATTTTCCTTATGCTCCAATGAGACTCCTCTCTGTACCCCAACAGATCACAAGGTGATTTCATCACTGTCAGATATTAGCAATCTCATTTTCAGTACAAACAAGTCCATTCAAACTTAATATAAAGCTGTGATATGATCTAGTTCAGAGCTGCTCTTCTTCCCCCAGCCCAGTGGAAAAACTGTACTGGGGAAGGCAAGCCTATCAAATATTAAGTTCAAAGGTGCTTAAGCAAATCCCAGAACATTAAAAGGCATAGAAGTTTCTTTCTTTTCCACGTAAAGAAGTCCAGAGGTAGGCAGTCCACATCTGGTAAGGTGGTACCACGTGGCCAAGAGGGACTCAGACTCCTTCTCTAGCTTGTCCCTCATTCTCAGCATGTAACTTCCACCTCAACTTCAAGATGCCTGAAAGGGGGGTGCCTGGGTGGTTCAGTCATTAAGCATTTGCCTTCGGCTCAGGTCATGATCCCAGGGTCCTGGGATGGAGCCCCGCATCGGGCTCCCTGCTCCGTGGGAAGCCTGCTTCTCCCTCTCCCACTCCCCCTGCTTGTGATCCCTCTCTTGTTATGTCTCTCTCTGTCAAATAAATAAATAAAATCTTTAAAAAAAAAAAAAAAAAGATGCCTGAAAGGATTCAGATCAAGTCCACATTCTACCGAGCAGGAAGAAAAAGATGGAGAAAGATCCACCCCTTCTAATCTATGCACACTTCTCAGAAGTCACAGATGACTTTACTGCTTACATCCTGTTGGCCCAAACTTGAACACATGGCCTCTTTTTGTTTCAGGAAGACCAAGAAATATTGGAGGGGTAGCTCTATGCCTCACTGAAAATTAAGTAATTTATCACTAAGAAGGGGGAGAGTAGATTTTGATAAACAGCTAGTATCGTTGGACATAGGGGCACAAAGCTGGTATCTTTATCAGTTTCCACTATACTCTTCTACTTCTCTTTCCCCACTCACCACACTGCTACTATTTCTTCTAGGATATGGTAGGTAAAGAAAAAGAAGCAAGAGATATAAAATGCACAGTCAACTGATTCAGTTGTAATCTCACTTTGGTGCCCTGATGAGGCAAATGTCTATTGTTGACTTTTCCTCTTCAGAGTGCTTTTGTGGGTTCCACACTGATTCCCATGATGAGTCTCTGATTTCAGTTTGCTAAAATGGGGATTGCCTTGTCCATCTGGCTCTGAACAATCTTCCTTCATTTCTGAACTTGTGGCAATCCACCCTCCAGAAAACTATCTATTGGGATCACATCATCCTGCAGATGATCTGTGTAATCAGAATTCCTTCCAGCACAATCCACTACCAGCTTTTTTCTGTGTGGTCCACATTTGGGCAACAAAATAGGCACCAATCCTGGCATTTTTGGTATCCAGCTCACAAACACTATGGCCTCCCTCCCTTATTCTGCTGCCAGGCCACTGGCTGGACTCTCAGCATCAGCCTTTTGTGATAAACAAATCAGGCACTGGTCTCTGCCTGCCCCCACTTCCAGAGCTCATAGGTCAGGTCTTTAAGATCCCTTACTTGCTCACTAGTTTAAGGTGACCTTGAAGTATTTACCCACTATATAATAATAGCAGAGCTAACAGCTCTCTCTTTCTAAAGAATCCCTCACTGATCAACCTCTTTTGATCTATCTTAAAGCCTCCCCCGTACACTCTGGAAGTGGCTAATGTAGTTTCCAGTCAAGTTTAGGTCATATCTAAAGCAATAAAGCAATTTGGTATAAATGGTATGATACCTCTCTTGTAAATGTGGGGTAAATTAACTTCTTAAGTTTTAATCCTTTGTGCTCAACTAGTACAAAAATAATGGCAGAATCCCCATTTAAAAAAATTTTAACAGCATTTATGAGGTATAACAAACTGCACATAATGAAAGCATAGGACTAAGAGCTGACATATATACACCATGGAACCATCACCACAGTCAAGGTCACAAACATGAATAACATCCCCAAAGCTCCTTGGTCCCCTTTGGTAATCCTCCTTCTCCTGTACTGCCAAGCCCCGCTCCTGTCTTCAGGCCACTACTGATCTGTTTTGTCATTCTAGAGCCATTCACCTAGAACTTAATACAAATGTTATCATACCGTATCTACTAATTTTAGTCTGGCTTCTTTCACTTACCATAATGTTTTTGAGGTTTATCTACGTATTCCATGTATCAATAGTTCATTTCTTTTTATTGCAGAATAAGTCCATTCTATAAATATACATTTTGCATGAACATTCACCAGTGGATGGATAATTGGAATGTTTCCAGTTTTGAATATGAAAAAAAGCTATCATAAACATCTGTAGACAAGTCTTTGTATAGAAATGTTTTCATTTCATTCATGTAAATACCTAGGAGTTGAATGGATAGATCATATGGAAGATAGATCATTCAACTGTTAAAAAACTGCCAAAGTGTTTTCCAGTGGTTGCAGCATTGTGCATCTCCACTAGTAATGTCTAAGAGTTTCAGTTCCTCCACATTCTCACCAAAGCACAGTATGATCAGTATTTTTAATTTTAGCCATTCTAATATATATTGTAATGGTATTTTATCGTGGTTTTAGTTTGCACTTGCCAAAAGATTAATGATGTTGAACAACTACCCATGCATTTATATGCTGTCTGCATTAATTTGCTAAAGAAGCAATTAGGGGTGCCTGGGTGGCTCAGTCAGTTGAGCATCTGACTCTTGGTTTTGGCTCAGGTCATGATCTCATGGGTCTTGGGATCGAGCCCCTCATAGGGTTCTGCGCTCAGCAGGGAATCTGCTTCAAGAGTCTCTCCCTCTGCCCCTTCTCTAACTCACATAAGCTCTCTTTAAAATAGATAAATCTTAAAAGAAAAAAAAGAAACAATAGGAAATTATCACAAATTATTTGGTGGCTTTAAATAACACAGATTTATTATAGTTCTGGAGGGCTGAAGCCTGAAGTGGGTCTGACTGGGCTAAAATCAAGGCCACTGGCCAGGCCGTATTCCTTTCTGGAGGCTCTAAGAAGTGTTTTCTTGACTTTTCCAATCTTTAGAGACTGCTCACACATAGCCATGGCTCATGGCCCCTTCCTCTATGGCCAGTAATGAATCTTTGTGTATTTCTGACCCAGACTCTTCAGCAGCTGCTACACATGTAGAGACTCTGATTATATTGGGCCCACCTGGATAACCCAGGCTAATCTCCCTATCATACATAGCTTCAAATGACTAGCAACCTTAATTCCCCTTTGCCATAACGTAACCTATTCATATGTTCTGGGGATTAGGACATATACCTCTTTGAAAGCCATTATCCTGCCCACTACACATTTCATTTATCATCTGTGATAAAGTATTAGCTCAAATATTTTGCCCATTTTTTACTGGTTTCATTATCGGTGTGTTATGAGTTATTTTGTATGAGTACAAGTTCTCTATCAAAAATTTGATAGTCTATGGCTTGTCTTTTCATTCTCATGACTTTCAAAGAGCAAAAGTTTTAAGTATTGATGAAGCTTAGTTTATCCATTTGCTCTTTCATGGATAAATATTTTAGTGTTATATCTAAGAAATATTTGCTTAACTCAGTATTACAAAGGTTTCTCTTAGGTTTTATTCCAAAAGACCTGTAGTTTTAGGCTTTACATTTAGTTCCATAAATCATTTGAGTTAATTTTGTATTTGGTGAGAAATATTCATTGAAGTTCGTGTTTCTGCATATAAATATGCAATTGTTTTGACACAAGTTACTGAAAGGACTATCCTTTATCCACTAATCACCTTTGCTTCTTTGTCAAAATTCAATGTATAGTTCTAATTTTCTGCTCTCTACTCTGTTTGACTCATCTGTTTGTCTATCCTTAGACAAATACTACACTATCTTGATTACTGTAGCTTTAAATAAGTCTTGAAATCAGGTAGTGTAACCCCTTCAATTGTTTTTTCTTTGCCAAGTTTTGGCTACCTTACTTTGATGAAGCAATTTATCCATCTAAAGAAAAGCTTTGGTAGGATTTTAACTGGGATTACATTTAACATCTATACACACCAATTTATGGAGAAAATGACACCTTAACAATATTAGGTTTTTGAATTCAGGTCTGTTATTTAGATCTTCTTTAATTTCTCTCAGCATTGTTTTAAACTTTTCAATATACCACTTTTATGCATCTTTTAAAAGATTTATCCATAAGCATTTTGTGTTCTTTATACTATGGTAAAATGGCATTTTTAAAAATTTCAATTTCTGCTTGTCTGTTAATATATAGAAATGAAATGAAATTTTGTCCCATGCTCATTGATGTGCTGTTCATTTTGTTTTCAGTCTTTTTTCTCTACTTTTTAATTTTTGGATAGTTTCTATTGCTATGTCTATAAGTTCACTAATCTTTTCTTCTGCAGTATATCCTATTATTAATCCCATTCAGTGTATTTTTCATCTTAGACATTGTCATTTTTATCTCTGGAAATTCAATTTGGGTTTTTTGTTTTGTTTTGTTTTGTTTTTGTATCTTCCATGTCTCTGCATAACCTTTATCTACATTCTTGAGCATACAGCATACAGCTATAATAACTGTTTTCATGTCCTCATCTATTAATTCTATCATCTGTGCCATTTCTAGGACATGTTTGTATTGATTGATTTTGTCATTATAAGTTCTGTTTTCCTATTTTCTTCCATGCCTGCAAATTTGAATGAATGAATTTTTACCTTGTTGAGTACTGGATATTTTTAGACTCAAATATTCTAGAATTTTTTCTCGGCTGCAGTTGTTTGGAAGAGTTTGATCCTTACATGCTTTTAAGCTTTATTACATAGAGACTAGAACAGAATGTAGTCTAGAGCGAATATTAACCCGCTAGTGAGGCAATGCACTTCAGAGTATTCTACCCAATAGCCCATCAATTGTGACATTTCTCATTCTACCCAATAGCCCATCAGTTGCAACATTTCCCAGTCTATCTGGGTGGAACAGAAACTTATTTCCAACCTCGTCCTGGAGACCATTCCTTCAATTTCATCAATCCTTTTAGAGTGGTTTTCTCTCCAACCATGGTTTACTCCCACATATGCACATGCTAATCAGTGTTCAATTAAAGACATGAAGGAAACCCTTTGAGATTTCTGGAGTTCTCTCTCTCTCTCCTCCTGAACTCTGCCCTTGACCTCACAGACTCTCAGTTCCAGCTCCTCAATTTAAAGAAACTGCTGGGGGGTTGGGGGGCGGCCATCTGGGTTGCTCAGTCTGCCTTCGGCTCAGGTCATGATCCCAGTGTCCTGGGATCGAGCCCCACAACGGGCTCCCTGCTCCACAGGAAGCCTGCTTCTCCCTTTCCCACTCCCCCAGCTTGTGTTCCCTCTCTCACTGTGTCTCTCTCTGTCAAATAAATAAATAAAATCTTAAAAAATTTTTTAAATAAAAAAATAAACTGCTGGGTTCTTACTGGGTTTCTTCTCCCTGTGCGAGTCTAGAAACCCTCTCCATGTAGTAAGCAATAGAATTTCATCTCATTTTTTCCCCATCTCTTAGCAACTACCAGTCTATACTTCACATCCAATGACATGAAAATTACTGTTGCATACATTTTGTCTATTTTTTTATTTTAAGCAAGACATTATGGGAGGGCAGAATCCTGACATAGCCCCCATAAGAGCCTTAGGCCCTGGGGTATGCATGGCTTTTCCCAGTTATGTAATCCACACTAATCTAAGTACTAGTGTGAAGAGATTTTGCAAATATAATTAAAGTCCCAAATCAGTTGTTAAGGTAAGGACATTTTCTGGGTGATTATCACATAAATCCTTTAAAAGAAAATCTTTTTTTCCAGTTAGTTGCAGAAGAGGAATTCAGAAATAGTCAAAGCATGAGAAGGATTCATACCATTACTGACTTTAAAGATAAAGGGGGGCATAAAGCAAGGTTTTTTCCCAACCCACAGCCAGCAAGAAAACAGGCACTTCAGTCCTACAGTAGCAAGAAAATTTTGCCAACAACAGGTGAGCTTGTAAGAGGGCCCTGCACATCACGTCCTCTTAGGATCTACGTCTTCTATAAGGATGCCTGTCACTGGATTTAGAATCCACCTGGATGGGGCACCTGGGTGGCTCAGTTGGTTGGGTGACTGCCTTTGGCCCAGGTCATGATCCCAGAGTCCTGGGATCGAGTCCCACATCGGGCTCCCAGCTCAGCGGGGAGCCTGTTTCTCCCTCTGACCCTCTCCCCTCTCGTGATGTTTCTCACTCTCTCTCTCTCTCTAATAAATAAATCAAATCTTTAAAAAAAGATGAATAAAAATAAAAAAGAATCCACCTGGATAATCCAGGATTATCTGCTTATCTCAAAAAGACTTTAATTACATCCACAACATCTTTTTTTCTAAATAGGTAACATTCACAGGTTTCAGGAATTTGGACATGCACATATCTTTCTGCGGGGCTACCATGCAATCCAATTCATCTTATGAAATTATCAAAATAAATGCTCCCGTCTCAATTAATAGCCTACAGTAGTTTTTTTTTTTTAATATTATTTGAAATTGTGAAACATCTTATATGTAAATGTTAACTGGTCACTGTTAACCAATGGTTGTGTATTCGTACTTTGGGCTGTTTTGTGAAAAGGAACCAGTGCAGACAGAACATGAGTGCTTTAAGCTACATTTGAGACATTTTCTAGTGAAGTGTAAAGGACAGAAAGGTCCCCAAGGCAGTATATGTTTTCTATTTAAGAGAATAGAGATTTATAGGTTGACAGACCTCAAACTTTCCCTCTCTCTGGTATCAGGTAAAGAAGCATAAAAGCAACAAGCTATGATGGTAAGTCAAGTCAGTAGCACTATGGCTATGAAGGTCTTCTGATTTTTCCAAATGCGTTCAGCTATACAATGAATCCCAAGATAAATAACCTAGGGTATCCTGTATGGCCTCATGGTTAGATTTTGGTCAAAATAAGAAATCCAGGAAATCATGGAACCCTGTGTATAGAAGTTCTCTGTTCCTAGAAATGATAGGTTGAAGGAAAGGAAAAAGAAAAGAGATCCAAGTATTTCTTTGACATACAATATTATGTAAGTTTAAGAGGTAAAACATGATAATTTGATACAAGTGTATACTGTGAAAAGTTTACCACAGTAAGATTAGTTAACACATCCTTCACCTCACACAATTACCACTTTGTTGTTATTCTTGTGATGGTGAGAACATTAAAGCTCTACTCTCATAGCACATGTCAACTACACACTACAGTATTTTTAACTACGGCCACTATACTGTACATGAGATCATAGAACTAAGTCATCTTATAACCAAAACTTTATACCACTTGATCAGTGTTTCCCCATTTCCTCTACCCCAACCCCTGGCAACCACCCCTCCTTTATTTCCCTGAATTTGATGTTTTTACATTTGGCAAACAGTATTTGTCCTTCTCTGACTTATTTCACTTATTCAGTCCCAAGAGAGCCTGGAACCACTACAGCAGCCACTGAAGAGAGAGATGACAGGATCCAAGAGACAGAAATAACAGGATCGGGTGACCAAGTGGATTTGAGGAATGAAAGAGAAGCTGGAGACACTCAGGTGTGGCCATCAGAATCCTTGGTGATATTATTAATACAAAAAGTTACCAAAGAAAGTTATACAGGTTTCAAAGTGATCACGAATCCTGCTTTGGATGTGTCTAGTTTGGGGTACTTTGGGACCAACTTTTATTTATCACCACTGCACTTTAGCTTTCACTGGCCAGGCACTATGATAAATGCTTTATGTGCTTGTTTTCTTTTAATCTTCATAATTGCAATGGGAGTTGAATGGTCTTTGTCTCATTATATAAATAAGGATTCCAAACTCAGAGAGGCTAATTAGAGGAGGCAAGTCTCCTGGAAACAGACCTACGCTAACTCCGTGATAAGACCACAGGAAACCCTATGGCTGCTTGGAGCAGGGGCAATACAAGATGGTTTTTTTTGTGAAGGATGGACCCTGGGGTGACAATTTTTCTCAGCCATTTATTTTACTCCTTAAATATTTTAGGGAGGAAAAATGTGTCCATTATCCAAAATGTTGAACTCATAAAATAAGAGTACCTATTATGAAATAGATGGAGAAAGGCTTTAATCTGTGAGGGAGCCTAATAACATGCTTAGATGAGTGACATGATAAATTGCCATTATTTGGAAAGAAAAATGGCTTTACAACCAGAGCAGCCTAGGACCAATGCATCCTCTCCTGCATTTTAATACTCCCAATTTACACCACTATTCCTACACTCAGTATTAACTGAATACCCTTTTATCTTCAAAAGTTCCCAGTATGGACAATTGTATGGTCATCCTATCACCACCAGAAAAACTTCACAGTTACATTAGACTGAAGGCTAGCCTACTGTAACCAAGATACTGGTCAAAAAACACAGAAGCATATTTTTCTTCCTCACATAATTGTCCAGGGTAGCTAGATGGACCCAGATTAGCAAACTCATCGTAGAACGCAAGCTAGTAGAACAGTTCTTCTATGCTTAACGTGCTACTTCCAACATTTTTCCAATTATTGCCATTTTCAATCATCAAGATGGGAAAGGGAGAGCAAGTCCAGGGTAGGCGTCTTAATTGGTTGAACCAGAAGTTGGATACATCACTCCACTCACATGCCATAGGTGACACTTCAGTCACAGGACCATACCAGCAAGAAAGGATACAGGATTTAGGGTTTAACGAGTAGATCTTGCCACAGTGGGCTAACTTCACTCACTCTCATTTCCTCTTTAGTCTCCCCCACCCTATGTTATAACAAGGTGACCATAAAACTTGTATTTAATATTAACTAGTGGTACCACTGAACAAGAGATTTTTGTTTAGTTGATCAAAATTCAGATCAAATGATCATCATAAAACACAAGTTCAAGAGTCATAAACTATGTATGTTACACCTTGTCTCTATATTTGCAAATAAATATCAAATTCACTTTTATACATCTTTGCTTCAGTATTCACTGTACTGATTTGAACAAATGGAAAAAAGAGCAGTAAATCAATCAATGTAAGCTTCTCTTTATTACAGACTCACAGAATTTAATATAGACTCAGACTTTAAATGAGAATAAACCTCAAATTATTGTAAAAAGTAGAAAAAAACAGTATTTCAAAGCAAATATATGAAAAAGGTAAAAATTGACTTTTTTTTAATATTGCCAAAACAACAAATTCCAGGCATTAAAATTGATTCTAGAAGTAAACAAAATCAATCGCAATTTATTTAATTGTAAAACCGAATCATCACTGAGATAAATCAAGTATTTTGTAAATGTAATTGAATATAAAATAACTGTTACAGTAAAGGTTTATATGTGTAGCATCATTATGCAATTATAAATAGGTAGGAAATCAGACTACATATTATAGCTACATCAATATGTGAAGCTTCTGAAAATAAAAATGAAGCACATAGATTTGACAGATATCAATGTCTAGAAAGACCCTGAATGTGTGGATTCTGGATTGTTTTGAATATTGGCAGTCGGCCCTCCTAACTTCTCAGAAATGGTGTCTTGCCCCTCCCTCCTCCTCCAGGTTTACTATGAGCTACTGCACACCTTCCTGGTTAGAGCAGCCTCATAAGCCTTCCTTATTTACAAATTAACAGAAACAATAACCTATAAAGTCAGGTATTTACTCCCTGGCACTTAATCAAAACTTTGTTCTTGATATAATCGGAAAAGTTAAAAGTGGTTTAAAGATAAAAGAATTTGGGAAGGGACATCCTATTTTAGCTATTCAGCAAAACACTATAAACTCAATGCGATTTGATTCATTTGTCATGCAATTTGCGTAGATCCCGAAAATAAATGTCACAGAACTAAGAAGGATATATAGGGCCAGCATCTCATTTTGGCTAATATACATTCAAAAAAAGGAAAAAAAAGCTATGTTATTTCTTCAGCATTATTTCTTGACTCCTTTTCCCCCCTCAGTTCATACTTGCGATTATGCTATCACATGACACAAGGGAATGTGCTATAATTGTTTTTGTAAGTTTTTGTCTTTTTATATTGCTTTACTTTTTACCACACTGAACAATATTTGGCATCAAGTTGACCCAACTTGGTCACACTAATGGTCTCTTAAATTCTGCATTTTTTTTTTTTTTTTTTTGTATCTCAAGTACCCTTTCTAACTGACTCATTCCAAACAGTCATTTCCTGTTCCAACAAACTTGGTGTGTTAGTGTTTCTCAATCTGGGGATCTTGCTAAAATGCCAATTCTGTTTCAGTAGGTTTATAGTGAAGACTAAGGTTCTGCATTTCTAAAAAGTTCCCAGGTGATGGTAATGCTGCTGGTACTCAGACCATGGTTAGAATAGCTAGGACATGTTCATGCTCACCAACATAAACTAACATTGGTAGCATAAATAACAATAAAAATTTAACTTTTAGAAAGCTGTTCAACCCTCCCATCTCCTCTAAAAAAATTCCTAAGTGTGCCTTAATGAGAAAAAAAGAAAGCATGTAAAGTGCCAGATACTCTCAACAATAAAAGAGAGATCTGAGATCAGAAGTTTTCAGTGTAATACTGGATAAGAATTTTATGTAATAGGTAAAACTGTTAAATTATTTTGTTTTGGGGGGGCTGAAATTGTGGTGGCCAGTTAATTCATGAATTCCCTTTCCTGGTTTATTCCCTTGAATGGTTTTTTGATGGGCACTGAATGGCGCTTAGCTATTTAGCTTGAAATTTACTCCTAACCTTACTAATGAGAGCAATTACCATAAACTAGGGAAGATTCCACCAAGTCCAAGATCAGTCCAAAAATGGAGAATGAAGTGGTTTCACCCTGCTGAGAGCTCTTTCACATGGGTTTGGCCCTGAATTATTGTTAAAATTGCATGACTTTCATTTTCATCAATTCACAGACAAATTACTCTCTGCACATATCTAACATTCTCCCAAGCCCATGAATAGTACTTTTTCAAATGAATGAAAGGTGTTTTAAATAGATAAAAGTGTTCCGTGTTGGAGTGTAAAAATATATAACAGAACTACTTCACATGTTAAAAGACTTTTTCCACATCAATTTCTCTGGTTTTAGATATAATATTTTTAATATAAAAGCACTCTAAATAAATAGATAAGAAGTAATATTTCAAGTTACAGTTGCAGGCAAAGACAAATAGCAATTAGCCTTTCACAAGTGTTTGGTCAGAGAATATCAAATAGAACACTTTTGCATTATGCCTCATGTTTGAACAAAAATAAGTATTTCATAAATGTTCACCAAGTCATCTCCTGTGATATTCCCATTGGTATTGTGCATGTGTTGTGCATTATTTCTGTGTAGTTCAATATAGTCTCCTGTTTTGTACCCATGTTGCTCTGAGGTGCTTTCCTATCCTCTATTTTTATAGGTAAACATTTAAGGTGCGAGATACTCATGACCACAAAATGGCTTAAGATCTGCTAATAAACTATTGAAAAATAAAGGAAAAAAATGAATAAACTTTCATCACATTAAAATTTCTCAGAGAGTTATTTACTTACAAATTGATTCTTATTTTTCTCATATAAACTTGTTTTTATTTTTCAGTTGACTTATTTTTCTAGTTGTGAAAATTTTACTGATACCTCGGGTTGGGATATAATGCATAATTTTTTCCATTAAAATTAATGGAAAATTTTTTGTTCATTTCATGGCTTTTCACTTTAGTAGCAGGATAATTCAAAAACAAATTAAAAGTTTTTAAGTGAGATAGGTAAATGAGTACTAATATATATATCATACAAATGTACTACATGCATTTACCTATAGGTATACATTCTACCTATAATATGCAAATACTTGGTACCATCAACCCTTTATCATCTTAATTTTCTCACATCGAAGCAAGGAAGCAATGTTTGCCAACAGAAAAATTTTCCCTCAAACCGTCAACTATCAAAATATTACTGACATTAACTATTATTCTTATGATTAGAAATCAATCAAGTATAATCAAAACTTCGACAATCAAATGAAATGCTTTAGAATGGATATAGCACAGGTTGTCAAAATATAATTATAACAGGAATCTAAAATCAGAGATATTATGACACAATCAGAAACTATTTAAAAAAGGTACGAAATAAGTAATCAAATAATGATGACAATAATACTCTAGGCAGAGCTACTTTAGGGAATATCGAGGTCACTGCAATTGAGGTATTACCCCCAAATAATGCAATATATAGAAAGTGGGTTGTGAGAGTAGGAAACAAGTCCATGAAAACAGATAATCAAAGCCATGCTGATAATGTGACTGAAGAAAATGATTTAAAAATACAGATAGAGGTCTTTTCTAATTTCACAGCCATTAAGAGACTTTGTCAGTTCTAGAATAAGATCATTTTCAAAGTACAATTCCAGACACAAGATATACCAGTATGGTAATGAGATATATTGATCCTATATGTAGACAATATATAGAATATCTGCAGAAATCAATAACCCATCACTATCTTAAAACATATATTAATTCAATGCATTCTGCTATTTATTAATAAATGAATCACTGAGTTTGGAAGTCTGAAAAATGTTTCAATCTAGATTCAAAGGAGTAATTCATTCTCCAAAGGGCCAAGCTAAATGGACTTTCTTGTAATGATACATATTTCATAGAAATTATAAAAATAGTATTGCAAAAGTTAGCTGAAGGATGATTATTAATAGCGCATTAGCACAGCATGCAAGCTCTGAGCTAAACTTGTAAGCCACGTTTCCTTTAATACATTTCTATGCCTTTTCTAACTCCTTTTCCTCCTCCAGATAGCTTATTACCTGTGCATTTATTGCCACGTGGACATTCAAAATCTTTGAATTAGAATCTAACAGTCCATGAAGATCTTTCTCCTTTCTATTCCCCAATCAAAATTTCCAATCTCACAATGATACACATCTTATCCATATGGAAATCAACTGATTGCTATTACAGATCTTTCCATCAAAGTCACACATTACAGGGATTTTACGACTCATGTTTGCTTTGTGTACGAAGAAATGTTTATATCTATGCAAGGATCCAGTCTCAACCTTTCTCTCATTGTAACTCAGGACATCTTACATGTGGAGAAGGGCAGGGGGATAGCCTATGGCCTTCACCAAAATAACCTAATAATTGGGAATGAAGTTGATGTAAATCAGTTCACAGCATCAAGTTAGGTTTTGAACTCAAGTTACCTAATTCCAAAGGTCACTTCCTTACGCCAGTATGTCATAGTGTGCCTCCCGAACCTCACTGAAGTTTTAAGTGTCCAGCGACACACTGACAGGTTGTTCATACCAAAGGGCTTGGGGAATCTTCCTTACTCTATTTCCATCTTAGAGATTTATAATATAAATCACTATATTGCAAGCTTTGGAAGTCCTACAGTTTAAAAAAATATATTCACTGAACAAATTTTGGAAAGGAAACAGACCATTTGATCTAACATCCCAAACTTTTTTAACCATGGAACCATTTCTTTTTTCAATGAGGAATTAGTTTTCTGTGGAATTCTACTTAAAGGCAAAGGTTAAATATGTGTTTTTAGCTCTAAAATTCTGTGATTCTTTAATTCGTAGATTTCTGAAGGTTTCAAAGAAATATTTTCTTAAGAATGAGACGCTCCTCATTCTTTTTCATAAACAAGCTGCCCTCTTCCTGATTACACTGCTATGACAAGATTCAGTGGTGTGCCCACCTCTAAGATAGTCAGCCTCTGCTCAACTGCTCAAGTTTGCAGATTTTCAAAGTCCCCCATGATCTGGGGCTTCTCTGCTTGTGCACGTTAACCAACATTACTCTCACATAAATGTTCTATTCAAAGTACCGGTCACCCTATTGTCCTCTTGACATACATATCCAAACTTGTGCATTTTTTTTTATTTGACTTGATCTCCTTCCCCCAAACTTCAAAGCTTCGTATACAGTGCCTCTTCTCAAACTTTCCCTGGTAGTTCTAGTCTGTGCTGACCTATCCTTTTACAAACTTAATTGTTTCCACATTAGAATCATCTGTGGAGTTTCTGTTCCAAATGCACAGACCTAGAACCGTTCCTGTGGGATACTAATTTAGCAAGTCTGGTCTGGAGCCCAGATACTTGTATGTCCACAAAGTTCTGCTGATGATCCCATATACATACAGGAGCAAAAAGGATTTGACATATAATGTGCCTCCTATACCAAGCAATTATATGTGTCCAGTGCTTCCTCTGGGCCAAGTGCTCTGTTTGGTTGCAATACACAGAACACAGCACTATCCTTAACCTTAGGTAGCACAGAGTATGTGTGGAGGCATTCCCTAAACTAAACGTAAGGATTGCTCTGAAAGAAGTATGAGTGCAGTGCTTTGGGAGCACAGGGAGTAGCCAACGGTTATCAGAGAGACTGTGGAGGAAGCTGAGGTGGCCTCTGAAGGAGACTGGATTCTGCCTGCAGAATAATCAGCTGTTGTGGCGGTGGTCACATTGGGAGTACTCCATACACTATGCCAGAGTGCATGGAAGAAGTGGCAGAAAGTCAGAACAGAAATGTCAGAGATCAGAACAGGAAGAACTTCAAATACCATGCTGTCACCATTTCCCTCTGGACAGTAGAAAATAACTTAAGCAGGAAGCATCAAACTTTGTTATTTTTATTTTCTAGCACTGATTCATAGGACAGAAATCTCCATCTTCCCATATGTTCTATTAATAGTGTGTCAAGAAGGGTCATTTTGGTAAAAAACTAAATCAAAGACTCTCCAAATACATAATATTATATTCTCATGTGCCTTTTCTTAACAATCCATAATACCCAATATAATTTTCAATGATTCTTAAAGCCTGAAATTTATTAACTACATTTAGCTTCACTTATAGTTACTAATAAATTCAAGTCCACCATACTGATGACTGTCTGAAATCAATTTTATATAGTGGCAAATGAGTGAAAATAATCTATTATCCTGTCAATTCATATGTGCTTGGTAAATAAATGACAATTTGCTAAACATCTTTAATAGGCCCACAGCCCAACCATAAAAGGAACTGACTAAATCTAAAGTGTAAAGTAAACTACTCTGCTTACCAGGGAAGTGGTATGTATTTTATAAGAACTCTGCCAATCAGAAATATAAAGAACGTATTAATGTAAGAAGAAAATGGAGTCCTGACAACTAATTGGGAAACTACTGAAATAGTAGAGCCTGATAAATATCTAGAGTACTGGTGTTAGGAAGAGTGTGAAAGGAAGGGACAAATTTCAAAACTGCTCAGAAGGCAAAACTGAAAGCATTTTGTCATTAAGTATACTGGGGAATTAAGACGGTAGAAAAGTCAAAGTAACCTAGTGAGTTTTTATCTCAGGCATGTGTTTGACCTAAAACTCATTCTTTACCCACCAGGTAGCTACCAAATGGCACTGGTTGATGGAGTCACCTACTGACCAAAATCTAACCCTATCATTCATAACCACATCCTCTCTACTAGGCTCTCATATAGATATGCAAGATGTTTGTCTCCTATGCGTCAAAATATAATTCAGTCATATGCATTAGTTTTCTCATTTAAATGCACCACATGTATAATGCATTTTCCTTGCTTCTCTACCCCAGTTCCTTCAGATCTCAGGAACATTTGTCTAATTTTAGGGGAATGGGGAAACACCACCCACCCCATAAAGAAAAAATAAACCACCAGGCAAGATGACTAAGAGTAGTGCTTAGTATACACACCTATACCAAGATGAAGGTGCATTTGATTAAAGTTTGTCATCAAGGGGCACCTGGATGGCTCAGTCAGTTAAGTGTCTGCCTTCAGCTCAGGTCATAATCCCAGGGTCCTGGGATCAAGTCCCGCATCTGGCTCAACTGCTCAGTGGGGAGCCTGCTTCTCCCTCTCCCTCTACCTGCTGCTCTGCCTACTTGCAATCTCTCTGTCAAATATATAAATAAAATCTTTAAAGAAAATTTAAAAATAAAAAAATAAAATTTGTCATCAATTCCATCAGCTACCTGTGTGCCTAATGGTTCCCAAATCCCTTCAGAGTCTAACCATATTCACCATTAAGCAAATTTCATATGCCAATATTCACAATGAATATATATCAATATTTGATCAGAAATACTTAATTTTAAGTCCCAGATCAGCATTATTCTATTTATCACTGTAAATATACAGTATATCAATTATATCATTAAATTGTCTTTTGTGGACAGATTTCTAACACATTATTTTCATGCAAAAAAATGGACTCCAGTTTTTAAAATCACATAATCTTTAGACTATAACATGTGAATGTTGAGAAATCACTAAGTGCTCATTAAATAAAACTAACTCAGGAAATAAATTCACTAACCTCAAATTAGGGTTATTTAATATTCCTAAATACTGGTTAGGAAGTTTTAAGACCATGATTATTTCATACAAATTAAGTGTGGTAAAGGACATGAATAATGTAATATTATGCCTTTTTTGGTCTCCTGCATCAAGGAGATTCTTGACATACTATTACTCTGAAAGAAATCTGTGGGGGTGTGAAAGAAAATTAAGAATAGATTGTACTTCCTGAAGGTCTATTATAATGTAATTAGTCTTCCGCTAAAGGTGACCCCCTTAGCCACACCTGACTTTTTTAAAAATTATATTTCCTTATATTCCAGCCATGCTTGAGATGCATCTGTCCCTCAAAGAAATCTGAAAAGAGACAAAAATATTTGATATCCATGGTGTCTTGCGACGTTCTCCAAAGCACAGAGGTAATTAAGTAGTGACTAAAAAAATTTACTGCCAAACTGCCTGAGTGTTTTTAAATAGTTTGACAGCTAACAGGCCAGATATTTCAGAATTTCCCAGTGTTCACTACTGTGTGGTATTATTCACTAAGATAACAAAAGCCTCCACTAACAAAGATACATTAGGATTTTTACAGATGCAGAATGAACCACAAAAGAAGCAAGGTCATATCTGAATGCTTAAAATATCTCTCACTTCCAGGCCCAAGTTTCTTGGTGGTTATAAAACGAATCAGAAGCAGTCATAAAGAAAAAAGTGTTTTTAAAAACTACAATCACTGACACATTTAAGTCTAGGTGTAGCAGGAAGAGGATTGCTGCTTTTTTTTTATTATGTTATGTTAATCACCATATACTACATCATTAGTTTTTTTTTAAGATTTTGTTTATTTATTTGAGAGAGAGAGAGTGAGAGAGAGAGAGAGCACATGAGAGGGGGGAGGGTCAGAGGGAGAAGCAGACTCCCCACTGAGCAGGGAGCCCGATGCGGGACTCGATCCCAGGACTCCAGGATCATGACCCGAGCCAAAGGCAGTCGCTTAACCAACTGGGGCACCCAGGCGCCCTACATCATTAGTTTTTGATGTAGTGTTCCATGATTCATTGTTTGCGTATTGATTAATATATATTAAAGGATCTCTGGTAATGCAAGGATAAGAAATAAATAGGCACACCAGCTCTCTTTCTCAACTCACACACATGAACACACACTTAAATACGCTTAGTTTTAAAGAGGGAGGTTAAGGCAAAACAGTGCCAAATTACTCTAAATAATTTAAGAGGGTGTCTTTAGTGAATGGTCTCATGATTTGTTTGATTTTCCAAGTGTTGTTTCCCTTAACAAGGGAAGGCATGCAGGAAAGAGAAGAGATCAGGCTCTGGGTCTGGGGAGAAAATGGAGAGCAAATAAAAAAGCCAAAAGAAGACAAAGAACAGAGGTGCACTGGAATGCCAATGAATGGCACTGAGGATGTCTGAAGCCTAGGGTTAAACTGTCTTTTTCAGAATTGTGATGACTCTACATTACCCTAAATTACAGCAAGCCTCTTACATACAATCACATTGCTGGTGCTTTAGGGAAGGACAGAAAAGGAATCTTTGTTCACCCAGGGTGTGAAAGAGGTAGGAAGACAATTTCTGCCCTCAGAGAAGGGACAACAGGTGATGCCTAATGAGTTGAAGCCAAGAGCAGTAATTCAGAGCAAGATGTAAAATGTTTCCTCTAAAAATGTACACACTCCCTTGAGACACATCAGAAACATTGGGAACAGCCCTGGACTATTAGTCCACAAAGAACGGAGCTTTTAGTCACTTTATTTGAATATTAAAAAGTAGGTTGCTCTGAAAAGGCTTGAGAATGCGGGGACCCTATCATTACTCTTGAATTACCTGGCTCCATCGGTATTAAAGAAATCAGATACAAACAGGCTCACTTACTACCAGGTGCATAACTCAGATTTTGGTGCCCAGGAATAAGACAGAGTTGCCACCAGTCAGGGAAGACAGCACTGTAGAGAAAGGGAAGAATCACAAATGAATGTCCTGGAGGTATTTCCATGGGGTCATGGGAGAAAGAGCAGTTTGGAGGTTTAGAGTGGCCTTGAAATCAAAATTCCCATCCCTCCTTGGTGGGGAAATGAGCAAATGGCTTCACCTGGGTATTGTTTGTGTACTTAAAGTACTCAAATAAAATCCCCAAAACACATGTGCATAAAGCTGTTATATACAGGGACGCCTGAGTGGCTCCGTTGGTGAAGCGTCTGCCTTCAGCTCAGGCCATGATCCCAGGGTCCTGGGATCCAGTCCCTTGTCAGGTTCCCTGATCAGCAGGGAGCCTGTTTCTCCTTCTCCCTCTGCCTGCCACTCCCCCTGCTTGTGCTCTCTCTCTCTCTCTCTCTGTGTCAAATAAATAAATTAAATCTTTAAAAAAAAAGAAAAATTTTTAAAAAACAAACAAATACTGTTATATACAAAGTCCTTTAGAGGGAGTCAAACTTGTGTACTCTTAGAAAAAATAAAAAACTGAATTGGGAAACAAAGGCAGAAGAAAAAATATTAAATTTCCTTACTACTTACAGCCCACTGACAAGTCTTCGAAACAGGTGGAGTGACATTCCCCTAGGGATTCAACTGCCTGGATGTTGACACTTCACTAAGGGCAAAAGCCAATCTTAGCCAGACCTCCAGGATCCTGTAAGTCTACTTTAACATATAAAAATCGCTTTGGAAACTTCCTTTATCTCCCTGCCTTCCAGGATACATGTTGGCAATCATCTCCCACGTATATAACCCACCGATGTACATCTGAAGGGTCTCACTGAATAAGGACAGGTAGAGCTAGGTAGGGAGAGATGGGTCAGGGGCTATGTGATCAGGCTCACAGAAATCCTAGAAATGATGAGGCATAACAGAACCACAGATAACGGAACAAACCAGACCACCCTGCCCTGGGTGTCAGAGGTGGGGTCTTTTCATGGCAGTCACATTGTAACCAGACCCCAAAGAAGAAATAAACCATTAAAGATGTTATCACCAGTCCTTACTCAAACCAAGACATCACAAGAATGATAAGGGCATAAACTGCTGGGTCAGTCCTAAATAAGACTTCTCAGTGGTGCCCATGTTGGCAACCCTGTCAGGACCCCTCTCACTCCTGAGAGCTTTTCCTATATCTTTGCTTAATAAAACTCTATCGCTTTACTCATTCTTTGTCTGTGAGATTCATTCTTCGACTCCATGAGACCAGAACCTCACTGTCCTGCTTTAAAGCTATTCCCAAATTACTTTCCCCAAACACTCTACTTGAAAGCAAGCAGCTAAGATACAGACATGTGTATTGTAAGTTTTGGCAAGATGGTGGGATCAAACTATATAGCACATGGGAGAGATGTTGGAGCTTGAAGAGGAGAATAAGGCTGCTACTGAGGGCACAGAAAAACACAACCTCCAGTCTCTTGTCAGCTCACTGGGATCACTCTAACGTACTCAAAACCCCATAATTTCTAATTATTATTTTTTGATCTTTTACCATTATCTATGCTTGTAAGGCTATATATATCTACTATATCCATATGCAGATAAACTATATAATGAGATGCTGCTGTGAATTTCTTCCCAATTCTGCTCAGTGGAAACAGATTGGTACTTAATTTAATTGTAACTTTACATAATTTTTAATAATGTCTGTGTTTAGCAAATAACTAGCAAATTTCAAAAAAAATTAATTGGCACTCTGAGCTAGCACTAGGTGGGTCCCATGTGTCCTTAGATACGTACATTTAGCAGTACTCTGACTCGAGAGGCTTTGGCAAAGAGCTGCTATGCCTGAGAAGGGTAAGGGAGAGCCTGGGGCTCAGGCTGCAGCAGGACAAGGTGGCAGCTGTACTGCCGGGCTTGGAAAGCAGTGGCATCCACTATCAGAGACTGACTCTGCACATCAGAGGCTGCAATGCAACCAAAGAGCAGGGACAACACCTGCTCTGCACAGGGCAGGACAAAAGAGCATGGATGCTATGGAAAAGGAGTTACTCCGGAGTATTGTGAGACACTTCGGAAACTACCAGAAATATAATGTCAGAAAATAGAAGAGAACTAGGGATCCGATGAACGAAGGTGAGCCATAGATACCTGGGTTGTTCATTTTAATGTAATATAAAATACATTCACAAGCTGTCAAAGCCTAAACAACATTCAGACTGTATCAGAGAATCATCTGCCCAGAAATCCAATCTGGTGGTGGCTTTCCAATTCCCAAATTGCAGTTAGGGTACTGAGATCCTGGATCTTGCAGTTCAGACAGAAGCTCCCTGGTTGGAGAAGTAGAGGTTTCCTAGTAGGGTTAGCTCTAAGTTATTGCTATTAGAATTCTTCCTGAAGGTTAACCCTAAATCTGATCTCCAGCCCTGCCAATTTTGTAAGCACATCATTTCCTATATTAAATAATCTTTGCTTAGTTTCTGTATTCTGCAACTGGAAGCTGGCTAACTCTCTCCATTTTGATGAAGTGTGAATCCAAGAAGAAAAAAAAAACATAAAACAAGCTTTAAAATATAAATAACATCAACTTATGAACAGATAACGAAGATGTGTGTGTACACAGACACACACAGACACACACAGACACACACACACACACACACACACACACACACACACACTGGAATATTATTCAGAACGAAACCTTGCCATTTGCAACAATGTGCATAGAGCTAGAGTGTATTATGCTAATCCAAATAAGTCAGAGAATGACAAATACTATGTGATTTCACTCATGTGGAATTTAAGAAACAAAACAGATGAACATAGGGGAAGGGGAAAAAAGAGAGAGGGAAGCAAACCTTAAGAGACTCTTAACCACAGAGAACAAACTGAGGGTTGCTGGAGGGATGGTGGGTGGGGGATGGGCTAAATGGGTGATGGTATTAAGGAGACACAGAACACATCATTGTTGTGATGAACAATGGGTGATATATGTAAGTGACAAATCACTAAATTCTACTCCTGAAAGCAATTTTACCATATGTTAACTAACTAGAATTTACATAAAAAATTGAAATAAAAATATATATACATAAGTGATAAACCATTTTAAAATTGAATTTTTATTTACTCAAGATGCACTTTCATTAACCAGCTGAAAAGGACTCTATGTTGAATTTATCATAAAAAAAGGAAAAAAACTTACTGATGTATAACAGAGTTAATGAAGAGAGTCCCAATTGTGTCAGACTCTCAGAGCATGCTGATCTGATTCTTCAAGACTACTGAGTATTTTAATTTAATTTTATTATGTTATGTTACTATTATTTGTATTATCTTAGAGTTTTCTATCTCAAATACTTGAAAACAGCTTTTTTTATAGAAAATCCAAGAAAAAGCCTATTATTTTCTCTTTATAAGGTGCTTACAAATATTACAAGTCAGAGGAATTATTGTAAGTGATAGCATTAGCTCAGTCAGAAATCTATCCACATCATTACATATCCTCACCAGAAATCTAAGCGACAGAGAAAATTAAATTAGCTTACTGTAATCTGTAACATGCGTAAGTACTGATTTACCACAAATTCCTCAACAATTCTTAAACCACTGTCATACACTAATCAGCATCAGCCTTCTAAAGCTTGTAAGCTTTATTTCCTATTCTGTTTTTATCAGCCATTGTAAGTCTTAAAGGTGAATCACTATGAGTTATGTAAGGTACTGAATCATTTTATTTGTAATACCCACAAACACCTTGTACAATTCATCTTTACTCCATGCTACAAAACACCAACTACACAGCCACAGCTCCAAACAACAATCAAAAGACCAATTCTTTCATAGCAATTGTCCAAAGCAGAACATATGCAATAAGCATGTCTGCCTATATGAAACCAGCATTACATCCCTGGGGCCCAAGAAATGTAGGCTGAAAGCAATGTCTGTCTTTTGAAGATGAAAATCTTCTACTGAAGTAATGTGCCAAGAATTTAAAAATAGAAACATCTGGGTTTGATCAAAAACAGCTTTCTATTTTTAAAGAATTACCCATCCATTGAGACTTATAGACACTAATTTGCAATGTTGTGGTCAGGTCCTAAGTTTATTTCAATTATTCATACAGTATTTCTTTATAAGTGAATTTTTTTTTTGCCTCTGAGTATTTAAACACCATATATTTTCATATGCTATTCAAATATTTAACAGAGTTTCTAGCAGGTTCAATAAAAGATCACGCCAATTGGTTTCAGAATAAAATGAACTGATGTGCAGGGTAACCCATCTCAGTGCAATTTCTCAGCTAGATTCTTTCATAATACTAGATGAAGAAGGATCTAAAGTTAGAAACATATGGATTCTAAAGCACAACCCATTCAGATGGAAAGGGTCTAGTTAAATCACAATTTTTGGAAAAGAAGATAAAGATCTACATTTAATAATAACATCTGGGGACTACAAAAATTAACCTCTCAATTAAATTATATAATGAATTAATGAGGTTTCCACAACAGGAAAAACCCCTTTCTGGGGGGTGCAGACCTTACCCATAAATTCTGGCCCACAAATGTATAGTGCAAAAATCATCAAATAGAGTTGCATGTATGAATCAGAATAACCACAACTGTAGGGGATGACTCTGGACAATAAGTAGCTTTTATTTTATGGTAGAAAGGAAAAGTGTTTCTGGTGGGCTTCTATATATTAAAGGAGAACTGTCCTCAAGTATCTCTTTATCAATAGTTACTTGCTGAAATCAAGCCAGAGCATTTAATAAGGGGCTATCCTTCAGGAAATACAGATTTAAGTAAGAAGTCGTAATTCTGTAAGTAGGAGTTTAAAGTTAAGAGGGAGGAGTTAAAAGTATCAAAAACGAGAGGAGCAATATGCATGGCAGTAGAAAAGGGGCTCAAAGAAAGTGAGGTTATCCATTAAGCATATCTTCCTGGGATGGATAAAACACTGTCATATGGATGAGTATCTGACGTTTCTTATCTGTAAAGTCAGTCTATTTAGAAAAGATTACGACCCACAAAGAAAATTCCTGTGTTGAGAACAATTACACTAGCATGGCATGGGACTAAAAACAGAGTTCAAAGTGAGAAAACCAGCAATGCTTGAGGTGTTACATTTGGTGTCATCACATAAATCTGTAGCCTTTATTTGAGGATCAGAAAATTAAGAATAGGGGCCACAGCCAGAGTTTCCAACAAATGCTCAGAGAGAGGCAATATGGTCAACAAAATTCCATTCCCTTGGCACTCAGGAGTGATTCTGAATAACTCTGGATAGGTCACTCAGCATCCCTGAAGCTTGATCCTTCATCTATGGAATGAGAGTTGGACCCTACTTACAAGATTTCTTATAACTCTAAAATTCAATTATTCCATAGTTTTACAAGACTTAGGAGGTCTAACACTGAATCCTGTTTCCTCACACAAAGCCCCCATTACAAGTAAACCAGATCAACATGGACTTGAGATGTTCCACAGCAGTACTCTATATACAAATGAATAAGTTAATAAATTATAGAATGTCACCTAATAAATTCTCAAAATAAATTACTCAATTATATTGAGGTTCGATGTTCATTTTTAACCAAATATATTGCATTAATAAGTAACACTTATTTTCTATTGTTTTTAATTTAAATCTATGCAACTGAATACAATATGTGCATATATTTTTCTTATAAAACAGAAAAGATATTACATAAGAAATTCTCGCTTATACCAATTTTTTTTATAATGCCAATCTTAAACTCTCTCTTTACTGTTATGATCAATAAGGGAAAAACAATTTCATAGGAGTAGTGATTTGGGATGGATTTTGGTTGGAAAAATTACTTTTTCTGGCGGAGGAGGAAGTGGAGGAGGAGGAACAACAACAACAACTATGCCACGTGAAGAAAATTCCTAAGAATTAAGGAAAGCTAGATAGGATTTTTATAAACAAGGAGAAGACCAGCAACCCACTCCTAGGTATTTACCAAACTGAATTGAAAACGTTTAAAAATCGGTATATGAATATTTATAGCAGTTCTACTCATAAATGTCAAAAATTCACAATAACCCAGATTTCTTTGAACAGGAAAATGGATAAACTAGTCCACTAATATAATAAAATACTGCACAGTAATAAAAATGAACAAGCTAGGAGGAGGAGCAAGATGGTAGAGGAGTGGGAGACCTAAATTTCGTCTGACCCCAGGAATCCCGTTAGATAGGTATCAAGCCATTCTGAACACCTATGAACTCAACAGGAGATCAGAGAGAAGAATAGCAGCAACTCTCTGAACAGAAAAGCGACCACTTTCTGGAAGGTAGGACATGCAGAGAAGTGAATCCGAGGCGAGAAGATACACTGCGGGGGAGGGAGTCTCCGTCAGCCACTACCGGCAAGTTGATAGAGCAGCGGAGCCCAAAATCAGAACTTTTAGAAGTCGGCTCCACTGAGGGACGTCGCTCCAGTGGCTAAGCGGTGGAGGTGGAACCCTCGCCGGGACAGTGTGGTCTCAGGACCCTCGGGGTCACAGAAAGACCAGTGCCAGACTGTGGCAGAGCTCCCAGGTATTGGAGCAGAGAAGCTGGCTGCAGAGACGGAGCCGAGGAGTGGGCTCTCAGCTCTGGGTTGCCGTAAACCATGATCAGCGGCACAGTTGGGCCACTGCTCCTCCAGCAGGGACCCAAGAAGCGGCAGATCCGGGGAGACTCCCCTTCCTTCCCCGGGAGGAGCAGCGAGGGAGCACACCACAATTATCTACTGGGTTTGGAAACTCCAAATGGGGTCGGGTGGCAGAGATAGAAATGCTCCATCACAGGCCAGGTGAGCACAGAGTGCGGCCAGAGACCAGGGAGATGGAAGCGATTGACAGCTTTTCTCTGGGGGCTCACTGAGGAGTGGGGCCCCAAGTTTTTGGCTCCTCTGGGGTGGAGATTGGGAGGCCTCCAGTTTCATGCTCGTCCTCCAAAGCTGTAAGGAATGCTTGCAAGGAACAAAAGCTCCCAAGAGCAAACCCGAGCAGATTACTTAGCCAGGCGGGGCAAGGGTGGGGCAATTCTGCCTCCAGCAAAGACATTTGAGAACCACGGCAACAGGCCCCTCCCCCGGAAGATCAGCAAGAACAGCCAGCCAAGACCAAGTTTACCAATCAGTGAGAACGACACAACTCCAGTGCTAGGGGAATACTGCACAAAGAATTCATGGCTTTTTTCCCCCTGATTCTTTAGTCTTTCAAAGTTAATTTTTTTAATTTTCTTTTTCTATTTTTTTTTAATTTTTCTTTTTCTCTTTTTCAATCCAACATCTTATCAATCCTTTTTTTTCTCAAAGATTTTATTTGTCAGAGAGAGAGACAGAACACAGGCAGGGGGAGAGGCAGGCAAAGGGAAAAGTAGGCTCCCCGCTGAGCAAGGAGCCCAAAGTGGGACTCGATCCCAGGACCCTGGGATCATGACCTGAGCCGAAGGCAGCCGCTTAACCGACTGAGCCATCCAGGCGTCCCTATCAACCCCCTTTTTTTAAAAAATCCTTTTTAATTTTTACAGTCATATTCTATCCCTTAATAGTTGTTAACCTTATTTTTGGATTATATATATATATATATATGTTGTTCTCTTTAAAATTTTGGGACACAGTTGCCTCTAACAGACCAAAATATACCCTAAAATCTCTAGTGTATGATTTGTTCCAGTCTCCTGCATGATCAAAATCTCTCCCTTTTTTTTAAATTCCTCTTCTTTCTTTTCTCAACAACTTCTTATCAATTCCTTTTATAAAATCTTTTCTAATTTTCACCATTACAGTCATATTCAACCCCTCCATTGTATTTACCTGTCTTTTTTGTAGATATATAAGTTTTTCTTTCTTTAAAATTTTGGGAGGCACTTTCATCTAACAGACCAAAATACGCCAAAAATCTAGTGTGTGGCACTGATCTATGCACCAGCCTAATCATACCTGATCATATTCTTTTTTCTTTTTTTTTTAAATCTATTTCTTTTTTCTTTTTCTTCCTTTTCTCTTTCTTTCCCTTTCTTTTCCCCAGTTTCAGTTCTCCTCTCATGTGTTTAGTGTATATTTTTCTGGGGTCATTGTTACCCTGTTAGTATTTTGTTCTCTCATTCATCTATTGTCCTCTGAACAAAATGACAACATGGGGAAAAAACACCTCAAAAAAAAAAATAAAAATAAAAAACAAGAGGCAATACCGACTGCCAGGGACCTAATCAATAGAGACATTAGTAAGATGAAGGAACTAGAGTTCAGAATGACGATCATAAAGATACTGGCTGGGCTTGAAAAAAGCATGGAAGATACTAGAGAAACCCTTTCTGGAGAAATAAAAGAACTAAAATCTAACCAAGTCAAAATCAAAAAGGCTATTAATGAGGTGCAATAAAAAATGGGGGCACTAACTGCTAGGATAAATGAGGCAGAAGAGAGAATTAGTGATATAGAAGACCAAATGATGGAAAATAAAGAAGCTGAGAAAAAGGGAGATAAACAACTACTGGATCATGAGGGCAGAATTCGAGAGATAAGTGATACCATAAAACGAAACAATATTAGAATAATTGGGAGCCCAGAAGAAGAAGAAAGAGAGAGAGGGGCAGAAGGTATATTGGAGCAAATTATAGCAGAGAACTTCCCTAATTTGGGGAAGGAAACAGGCATCAAAATCCAGGAGGCACAGAGAACCCCTCTCAAAATCAATAAAAATAGGTCAACACCCCGTCATCTAATAGCAAAACTTACGAGTTTCAGAGACAAAGAGAAAATCCTGAAAGCAGCTCGGGACAAGAGGTCTGTAACCTACAATGGTAGAAATATTAGATTGGCAACAGACCTATCCACAGACACGTGGCAGGCCAGAAAGGACTGGCATGATATCGTCAGAGCACTAAATGAGAAAAATATGCAGCCAAGAATACTATATCTAGCTAGGCTCTCACTGATAATAGAAGGAGAGATGAAAAGTTTCCAGGACAAACAAAAACAAAGGATTTTGCAAACACGAAACCAGCCCCCCAAGAAATATTGAAAGGGGTCCTCTAAGCAAAAAGAGAGCCTAAAAGTAACATAGACCAGAAAGGAACACAGACAATATACAGTAACAGTCACCTTACAGGCAGTACAATGGCACTAAATTCATATCTTTCAATAGTTACCCTGAATGTAAATGGGCTAAATGCCCAAATCAAAACACACAGGCTATCAGATTGGATTAAAAAACAAGACCCATCAATATGCTGTCTGCAAGAGACTCATTTTAGACCCAAGGACACCACCAGATTGAAAGTAAAGGGGTGGAAAACCATTTACCATGCTAACAGACATGAAAAGAAAGCTGGGGTGGCAATCCTTATATCAGACAAATTCAATTTTAAACCAAAGACTATAATAAGAGATGAGGAAGGAAACTATATCCTACTTAAAGGGTCAATGCAACAAGAAGATCTAACAATTGTAAATATCTATGCCCCGAACATGGGAGCAGCCAATTATATAAGGCAATTAATAACAAAAGCAAAGAAACTCATCGACAACAATACAGTAATAGTGGGGGACTTTAACACCCCCCTCACTGAAATGGACAGATCATCTAAGCAAAAGATCAACAAGGAAATAAAGACTTTAAAGGACACACTGGACCAAATGGACTTCACAGATATATTCAGAACGTTCCATCCCAAAGCAACAGAATACACATTCTTCTCTAGTGCCCATGGAACATTCTCCAGAATAGATCACATCCTAGGTCACAAACCAGGTCTCCACTGGTACCAAAAGATTGGGATCATTCCCTGCATATTTTCAGACATAATGCTTTGACTAGAACTCAAACACAAGAGGAAAATCGGAAAGAACTCAAATACATGGAGGCTAAAGAGCATCCTACTAAAGAATGAATGGGTCGACCAGGAAATTAAAGAAGAATTTAAAAAATTCATGGTAACCAATGAAAATGAACACACAACTGTTCAAAATCTTTGGGATGCAGCAAAGGTGGTCCTAAGAGGAAAGTATATAGCAATACAAGCCCTTCTCAAGAATCAAGAAAGGTCTCAAATATACAACCTAATCCTACACCTAAAGGAGCTGGAGAAAGAACAGCAAATAAAGCCTAAACCCAGCAGGAGAAGAGAAATAATGAAGATCATTACAGAAATCAGTGAAATAGAAACCAAAAGAACAGTAGAACAGATCAACGAAACTAGGAGCTGGTTCTTTGAAAGAATAAGATTGATAAACCCCTGGCCAGACCTACCAAAAAGAAAAGAGGAAGGACCCAAACAAATAAAATCATGAATGAAAGAGGAGAGATCACAACCAACACCAAAAATATACAATTATAAGAACATATTATGAGCAACTATATGCCAGCAAATCAGATAATCTGAAGGAAATGGATGCATTCCTAGATGTGTATAAACTACCAAAACTGAACCAGGAAGAAACAGAAAACCTGAAAAGACCTATAACCACTAAGAAAATTGAAGCAGTAATCAAAAATCTCCCAAAAAACAAGAGCCCAGGGCCAGATGGCTTCCCAGGGAAATTCTACCAAACATTTAAAGAACAATTAATACCTATTCTCCTGAAGCTGTTCCAAAAAATAGAAATGGAAGGAAAACTTCCAAACTCATTTTATGTGGCCACCATTACCTTGACCCCAAATCAGGCAAAGACCCCAACAAAAAGGAGAATTACAGACCAATATCCTTGATGAATATAGATGTAAAAATTCTCACCAAAATACTAGCAAATAGGATCCAACAGTACATCAAAAGGATTATTCACCATGACCAAGTGGGATTTATCCCTGGGCGGCAAGGTTGGTTCAACATCTACAAATCAAACAAGTGATACAATACATTAATAAAAGAAAGAACAAGAACTATATGATCCTCTCAATAGATGCAGAAAAAGCATTTGACAAAGTACAGCATCCTTTCTTGATCAAAACTCTTCAGAGCATAGAGATAGAGGGTACATACCTCAATATCATAAAAGCCATCTATGAAAAACCCACAGTGAATATCATTCTCAATGCAGAAAAACTGAGAGCTTTCCCCCTAAGGTCAGGAACATGGCAGGGATGTCCACTATCACCACTGCTATCCAACATAGTACTAGAAGTCCTAGCCACAGCAATCAGACAACAAAAAGAAATCAAAGGCATCTGAATTGGCAAAGAAGAAGTCAAACTCTCACTCTTTGCAGAGGATATGATACTTTATGTGGAAAACCCAAAAGACTCCACCCCCAAGACTGCTAGAACTCACACAGGAATTCAGCAACGTGGCAGGATATAAAATCAATGCACAGAAATCAGTGGCATTGCTATACACCAATGACAAGACAGAAGAAAGAGTAATTAAGGAGTCGATCCCATTTACAATTGCACTCAAAACCATAAGATACCTAGGAATAAATCTAACCAAAGAGGCAAAGAATCTGTACTCAGAAAACTATAAAATACTCATGAAAGTAATTGAGGAAGACACAAAGAAATGGAAAAATGTTCCATGCTCATGGATTGGAAGAACAAATATTGTGAAGATGTCAAAGCTACCTAGAATAATCTACACATTCAATGCAATCCCTATCAAAATACCATCCAGTTTTTTCAAAGAAATGGAAAAAATAATCCTAAAATTTGTATGGAACCAGAAAAGACCCCAAACAGCCAGAAGAATGTTGAAAAAGAAAAGCAACACTGGCAGCATCACAGTTCCGGACTTCAAGCTCTATTACAAAGCTGACATCACCAAGACAGGATGGTATTGGCACAAAAACAGACACAAAGATCAATGGAACAGAATAGAGAGCCCAGAAATGGACCCTCAACTCTATGGTCAACTCATCTTCAACAAAGCAGGAAAGAATGTCCAATGCAAAAAAGAGTCTCTTCAACAAATGGTGTTGGGAAAATTGGACAGCCACATGCAGAAGAATGAAACTGGACCATTTCCTTACACCACACACAAAAATAGACTCCAAATGGTTGAAAGACCTAAATGTGAGACAGGAGTCCATCAAAATCCTAAAGGAGAACACAGGTAGCAACCTCTCCGACCTCAGCCGCAGCAACTTCTTCCTAGAAACATCACCAAAGGCAAGGGAAGCAAGGGCAAAAATGAACTATTGGGACTTCATCAAGATAAAAAGCTTTTGCACAGCAAAAGAAACAGTCAACAAAACCAAAAGACAACCAACAGAATGGGAGAAGATATTTGCAAATGACTTATCAGATAAAGGGCTAGTATCCAAAATCTATAAAGAACTTATCAAACTCAACACCCAAAGGACAAATGATCCATTCAAGAAATGGGCAGAAGACATGAAGTCATTTTTGCAAAGAAGACATCCAAATGGCCAACAGACACATGAAAAAGTGCTCAACATCGCTCGGCATCAGGGAACTCCAAATCAAAACCTCAATGAGAGATACCACCTCACACCAGTCAGAATGGCTAAAATTAACAAGTCAGGAAACGACAGATGTTTATGAGGATGTGGAGAAAGGGGAACCCTCCTACACTGTTGGTGGGAATGCTAGCTGGTGCAGCCACTCTGGAAAACAGTATGGAGGTTCCTCAAACAGTTGAAAAGCGAGCTACCCTACGACCCAGCAATTGCACTACTGGGTATTTACCCCAATGATAAAAATGTAGGGATGCGAAGGGGTACGTGCATCCCGATGTGTATAGCAGCAATGTCCACAATAGCCAAACTATGGAAAGAGCCAAGATGTCCATTGACAGATGAATGGATAAAGAGGATGTGGTATATATACACAATGGAATATTATGCAGCCATCAAAAGGAATGGAACTCTTGCCATTTGCAACAATGTGGATGGAACTGGAGGGTATTATGCTGAGTGAAATAAGTCAATCAGAGAAAGACATGTATCAGATAACCTCACTGATATGAGGAATTCTTAATCTCAGGAAACAAACTGAGGGTTGCTGGAGTGGTGGGGGGTGGGAGGGATGGGGTGGCTGGGTGATAGACATTGGGGAGGGTATGTGCTATGGTGAGCGCTGTGAATTGGGTAAGACTGTTGAATCACAGACCTGTACCTATGAAACACATAGTACATTATATGTTTTAAAAAAAAGAAAATGAAGAAGGTAGGAAGGAAAAACCAAGGGGGGGCGGAATCAGAGGGGGAAATGAACCATGAGAGACTATGGACTCTGAGAAACAAACTGAGGGTTCTAGAGGGGAGGGGGGTGTTGGCATGGGTTAGTCTGGTGATGGGGTTAAAGAGGGCACATTCTGCACGGAGCACTGGGTGTTATAGGCAAACAATGAATCATGGAACACTACATCAAAAACTCATGATGTAACATATGGTGATTAATATAACATAATAAAAGAAAATTTAAAAAATAATGAACAAGCTATATGATTCATGGATGAGATAGATAAACCTTAAATTTTTCCATAAAAGAAGTCATACCCCCAAACTGCATATTTTATCATTCCATATATATCACATTTTTTTAAGATTTCTATTTATTTATTTGACAGAGAGAGAGAGAGAGAGACAGCGAGAGAGGGAACACAAGCAGGGGGAGTGGGAGAGGGAGAAGCAGGCTCCCCACTGAGCAGGGAGCCTGACCTCAGCTCATGACCTGAGCTGAAGGCAGATGCTTAACTGACTGAGCCACCCAAGCGCCCCTATATATCACATTTTTAGTAAGTCCAAATTATAAAGAAAGAAGACAGATCAGCAGTGATCAGAGTTTGGAGGGAGGTACTGAGTACAAAGGAGAAAAAAGGAAATTTGGGACTATAGACTTGCTCTGATTGGTTCTGTGGTCCACAAATATGCACTACACATTTGTCCATAAAACTATACACCACAAAAAGTGACTTTTCTTATGGAAAATAATAAATAAGGTATCAGGTGAACCCTAGATGTAATTCAAACTGTCACAAATGAATCTATATTGTAAATGTGATACTTAATCACACTAAAGGGGATAAGGAGGAAAATAATTGATTTAAGTAAATTCCTAAGAGTATTTTTATAAGTTTGCTAAGGTTAATGACAAAAAGAATGATACACCAACACTATATACTAATAGGCTAATTTGTTTCTCACTAGGTTGAACAGCTTCCCCCCAAAATTCACATCCACTTGGAACCTGTAAATGTAACTCTATTTGGAAATAGGGTCTTCACAGATGTAATCAAGCAAAGATGAGGTAGTAATGGATTAGTGTGAGCCCTAAATTCAATGACAGATGTCCTTCATAAGAAAAGGGATATTTGGACAGAAACATTCAGGGAGAGTACCATGTGAGGTTGAAGGCAAAGATTGGACTGATGGATCTCTAAGTTCAGAGACACCAAGGAATGTCAGCAACCACCCAAAGCATGGAACAGATTCTCCCTTAGAGCCTCCAGAAGAAACCAACCTTGCTTTTGAACTTTTAACTTCCCCAACTGGGAGAGAAGAAATTTCTGACTTCTTAAGCCATTCAGTTTATACGTGGTTACAGAAGCCCTAGAAAACTCATATGCAAGAGTACAAGTTAGCAATTCTGAAACTACTTATGGGCAAGGGTTGAAAGGCAATCACAGTCAGGTTCCCTACTCTTCCAGAAACAAGTTACAAATAAGCAAAAGGAGAACTCTGCCTGTGAACTTGTGGTCCTCAATTGGAGTCAGAAGTATCAGTATTAACTCAGGTTTAATTAAATACATAAACCCACACAGATGGATAATGTGTCTAAAAATATATGTGTATATGTGGATTAACATACATTCAAGCATGCACATCCTATCTCTGTCTGCTGAGAGGATCTAGAAGTAAAACCCGAGCAGCCACACGCCACGTGCACAAGGAGCACACAGACATCATTAAATACCATTCCCCAATAAAGGTGATATTCAGAGAGATGCCTTATTCCAGGTCTGGGACAGAGAAAATGTAAAAGGAGTCTGCAGCATTCTGGGGTGCCTGAAAATAAAAACGTAGAGAAAAAAAATTTAAAGGACAAAGGCATGTCCAAAAAACACAGGAGCCAAACTGAATATAGCACCCAGTGGTCAATGCTGGGGCAATCTGAGCAATAAAATATTGACAGTATTGGATTGTAAAACAACAACAACAACAACAACAACAACTAATTTCATATTGAAATGACTGACTACATGAATATGTAGTGGCAAAGGAACAACTGTTCCTTAAAGAAGACTTCTAATTCATGCACACAGAATGAATTAGGAAAAGAGAAGATCACCACTAGCACTGGGTGTTATGCGCAAACAATGAAGCATGGAACACTACATCAAAAACCAATGATGTAATGTATGGTGAGTAACAACAAAAAAATTAAAGAAAAAAAAAAAGAAGATCACCACTAGAATATCACAACAATTGCTGTAGGAATGACCTGCCAAGCAATACTATACTTACTGAAAGCTTAAAAGAGAAACAAAATATTGCATAACTATAAAGTACCTAGCCAAAAAATATATTCATCACTGTGATGGTTTTAAATGTCCACAAATACTTAGAAACTCCTCCCCCTCCAGCAGGTGGATATTAATTCTTCTCACCTGGAGAATGAGCTCAATGTAATATTTTCTTCTCTTTTTTTTTTAAGATTTATTTATTTATTTATTTGACAGGGGGAGAGAGAGCACAAGCAGGGGGAGTGGCAGGCAGAGGGAGAGAGAGAAGCAGGCTCCCCACTGAGCAGGGAGCCTGATATGGGACTCAGTCTCAGGACCCTGAGAGCATGACCTGAGCCAAAGGCAGACGCTTAACCAACTGAGCCACCCAGGCACCCAGTAGTATTTTACTTCTAACAGACTATGGAAAGAAAGAAAATAAAAACTTAACAGTAGAGAAAGTGTAAGTGTATTAGGTTGGTAGTACTCCTTTAGCAAAATACCACAAACTAGTAGCTTCCGCAACAGAAATGTGTTGCATCACAGTCTGGGGGCCAGAAGTACAAAATTAAAGTGTCAGCTGGGTTGGTTCTTCTGAGGGCTATGAGGAGTCTGTTCCATGGCTCTCCGCAAGTTTCTGGTGGCTTGTTGGCAATCTTTGGTTCCCTTGGCTTATAGAAGCATCATCCTGATTGCTGCCTACATCTTCATATGGCATTCTACCTGTATGCATGTCTATGTCCAAATTTCCCATTTTTATAAGGACATCAGTCACATCGGATCAAGGATCTACCAATCCAGTATGACCTCATCTTAACTAATTTCTACAACACCTCTATTTTCAAATAAGGCCCTATTTTGAGATACTGGGGTTAGGATCTCAACATGAATTTTGGGGGCACAATGCAACCCATTCCACCAAGTGATCAAGGTCAATATCACCAATGATAAATCACACTGACATCATATACCCAGATGTTATGCAATGAGAAGGGCACATCACCTTGTGGTATTCTTCCTCCAAATTCATAACCTAAGACAAATCATGAGCAAGCAAGGGTCAAACCCAAATTGAAGGACATCCTATAAAATACCTGGCCAGTACATTTCAGGAATGTTAAGATACCAAAAGACAAGGGAATACCAAGGAATTGTCACAGACTGTAGGACAGAAAAAACAGAAGTAAATGCAATGTAGGTATTCTGATTTGGATCTTGGAAAAGAAAAAGAACATTAATGGAAAACCTGGGGTAATTAAAGTTTATAATTAATAGTATTGTACCAATGTTAATCATTTTAGTAACAACTTTGGCTTTATAAGATGTTAAAATTAGAGACAGTTGGGTGATACATATACAGGAAATCTCTGAACAATCTTTGCAACTGTCCTGTGAAAAAAAGTTTTTAAGATAAATAGTTTTAAAAAGGAGGGAACAGGTAAATTTAGCATGGTAAAGAATCCTTAAATGACTGTGTATCAATTCGAGATTGGGGTGAGAGGTAAGTGCTATTAAATAGTACTTTCAAACAGTTAACTGCCCAAACTGTGGACATAAGATCACTAGACTCCATATAGAGATTTGGTGGGTATACTTATTGGGCATCACTGGAACCATTAACACATGACACAAAAATATGTGTTCCTCCAGGAGGATCCACAAGTTTCAAAACAAGTAATCTTATTAGCACCTTTATGGGACCAACTAGAAGTTCTTATAATCAAGATATTATGAATTACTTTAAAAATATATGCATGTATGGGGCACCTGGGTGGCTCGGTCAGTTAAACATCTGACTCTTCCTTTCAGCTCAGGTCATGATCTCATGGGTTCTGAGATCAAGCCCCTCATCAGGCTTTGTGCTCAGCAGGGAGTCTGCTTGATGATTCCCTCTGCCCCTCTCTCCACTCTCGCTCGCTCTCTAAATAAATCTTTTAAAAAAATTAAAATGTTTAGGTCCCTGGGCTGACCTCTTGCCGCATGGCCACCTAGAGAGTACCCACGTCTGCATAAACAACCCAAAAAGCAGCCCAAAAACTGGCAGAACAGACTCTCCGCAGCCCGGCATAGACAAGAGGCCACAGCGAAGCAGATCCACCCCCTCTGATCGCTCTTGGCAAGATCCCGTCAAAGTGATGCCACAAGCCTGGCAGTGTGTGCACAGCCCAGACAAGGTCAGCACCACTCCAGAGTGAGTCCTGCCCCAGGGAGAGGGGAAGATAACCACACACCCGTCTGACTGTGACCCCAGCAGTGGGCTGAGGGCAGGCAGCTGGTCTGACTGCAGGCCCCACCCACCAACAAAAGCTTCTCCGGGGATGACACAGGGACAGTGCCTGCAGTTTGGTGCTACTGCATCTCTGGCAAACACCTGGTCTGACTCGACTCAAGCCCGAGGCAGCCCCGGAGCAGCCCACTAACACCACGGGCACCAGACTCTGCCCACAACAGGCAGGGAGCCATTGCAGACAACAGGACTGAAGGCAAACACATCCCAGCCACAATGGTAGGACACCCCCTGGAGCAACACACATAGGAGACACCCCCTGAAGCACCAGGTTCTGGGGAACAGACATTGCACTGCAGGACCTTTTCTTCATAGAGCCACTACTTTCAAGTGCAGGAGACATAGCTGACTTTCCTAACACAGAAAAACAGAGAACGCAAGAGACAGAATGAGGAGACAGAGGAATGTGTCCGAAATCAAAGAACAGGACAAAATCAGAGCAGGAGACCTAAGCAAAATGGAGATAAGTAATATGTCTGAGAGCGAATTTAAAGTAATGCTCATAAAGATTCTCGCTGGAATTGAGGAAGGACTGCAGGACTTCCTTGAGACCCTCCACCAAGAGCTAGGAGATGTAAAAAAGAACCAGTTAGAGCTATTGGATTTACTAAATGGAAATAAAAATAGACCATCTGGAATAAATAGCAAGCAAGAGGAAGTAGAAGAAAGGACCAGCCACCTGGAGGACAGAGTCATGGAAAGCAATCAAGCCGAGCAGATGAGAGGGGGGAGAAATACGCAAAATGAAAATAGACCCAAGGAACTGAGCAACGCTGTCAGGCCTAACAGTCGCATGATAGGGATCCCAGAAGGAGAAGAGCAAGGAAAGGGGGGGCAGAAGATTTGTCTGAAGAAATAATAGCTGAAAACTTCCTGAATCTGGGGAAGGAAAGAGAAATCCAGATCCAGGAGGCACAGAGAGCCCCCAACAAACCAGCCCAAAGAGATCTGCACCAAGACACAAAGTAAATAAGACAGCCAAAAGTAGTGAGAAAGAGAGAATTTTAAAAGCAGCAAGAGAAAGGAAAGCAAGTACATACAAAGGAAACCCCATACGGCTATCAGTGGGTTTTTCAGCAGAAACTCTGCAGGCCAGAAGAAAGTGGCATGATAGATTCCAACTGCTAAAAGGAAAAAATCTACAGCCAAGAATACTCTATCCAGCAAGGCTTTCGTTTAGAATAGAGGGAGAGATCAAGTTTCCCAGAAAAACAAAAATTAAAAGCAAAACCAGCTACATCCCTGTCACACACGATGCCATCGGCCTGTGGGTCCCAAATTCACGGTCCAGCCGCCCTCCTGCCCGAGTCAGTGTGCACGGCCTGCCACCTGCTAAATGCCAAGTCAACATGCCTTCACCTCAGATTGCCAAAGGCTCAAAGTGACACTGTTCCCCTCAAATTTCAGCCCCTGTACCCAAGTTTGTGCACCAAAGTGGGAATAATTATAACAGCAGAATGAAGCAACCCAAACATCTATTTCTGTGGAATACAGAATGGATAAAAGGAGTGTGCTAGGCTGAGAACATCTCCAAAAAGCACCTGAACAATACATGCAGCATGATTCTGTTTAGTTAAAAAAAAAAAACCAAAAACCTGGGAGGAATAAAACAAGATGAAACCAGAGAGGGATACAAACCATAAGAGACTTCTTAAGCATAGGAAAGAAACAGGCTTGCTGGAGGGGAGGTGGGGGGGCATGGGGTGACTGGGTGGTGGGCATGAAGGAGGGCACGTGATGGAATGAGCACGGGTGTTGTATGCAACTGATGAATCACTGAACTCTAAAACTAATAATACACTATATTGTTAATTAACTGAACTTAAAAAAAAGGAAACCAAAAAAAATTTTTTTAATGTTTAAAATATATTCATGTAGGGGTGCCTGGGTGGCTCAGTTGGTTAAGCGACTGCCTTTGGCTCAGGTCATGATCCTGGAGTCCTGGGATAGAGTCCCACATCGGGCTCCCTGCTCAGCAGGGAGTCTGCTTCTCCCTCTGACCTTCTTCCCTCTCGTGCTCTCTCTCTCTCATTCTCTTTCTCTAATAAATAAATAAATAAATAAATATGCATGTAAAGTATTATTTTTTTAAAGTATTATTGTTAATATAGGAGACTGTCTTAGCAATTGTTAACATGATTTTTTCCAATAGATCCATGGTAAAGGATATGAATTGGCAAGTAAAAACAAATACAACTGGCTTCCTCACTCAAAAAAAAAAAAAAAAAATCACTACTAAGTTAAAAAAAATGAAGATAAATACTTTTCAATACAAGTTAGCAAGTATTTGTCATACTTAATTCCTAACATCGGCATAAAGAGATACATACATGTATTACTGATATGAATGTACATTGATACAATTTTTTTGCTAATTCTTACTGAAAGTTTAAAAATATTCCAGCCCTAGACTCTGTAATTTCTCTTATAGCAATTAAACTGAAGAAGTAATGTCTCAGAGTCACTTAAAAACTGGAAACTGCCTAAATGTGCAATGACATAAGTATAACTGCAAACTATATTGAAATCCATAGAATTAAATATTTAAACATTTAAGATTATTCTACAGATGTGTGTATGTCTGTGTGTATATATATAAATTTCAGTAACATTTTAATAATGCTGTTAAATAAAACAGGTTAAAAAATCAGAATACTGATATAAAAATATTTGTATTTGTGTACATTTTTTAAGATTTTTATTTATTTTTTGACAGAGAGAGAAAGAGCAAGAGAGGGAACACAAGCAAGGGGAGTGGGAGAGGGGGAAGCAGTCTTCCCTGCTGAGGAAGGAGTCCGATATGGGGTTTGATCCCAGGACCCTGGGATCATGACCTGAGCTGAAGGTAGACGCTAAACAACAGAGCCACCCAGATGCCCCTGTGTTTTTAAAAAGATTTTATTTATTTGAGAGAGAGACACAGAGAGAGCACAAGCAGGGGGAGAGGCAGAGAGAAGGGGACAAGCAGACTCCCTGCTGAGCATAGAGCCCAACATGGGGCTCAATCCCAGGACCCTGAGATCATGACCTGAGCCAAAGTCAGATGCCTAACTGACTGAGCCACTCAGGTGTACATGAGTGCATGTTTGTGCATGTTGAAAAGAAAGGACGAATTTGGGGACTGGGGAGAAAATGAGAACAGAGCCAAAGATCTCTTCCAGAAGACCGAAGTTACTATCTTTGAGTAGTTGTGAACGTCCATTGCTGGAGCCACTGGCACAGATCCTGTGACCACAGCCCCCTGTTCCAGTGACTGCATTATTTGACGAGAGAGCAAAAAATGAGCCTTTATTGTGTTCAGCTACTGAGATCAGAACTTTTTGTAACAACACTGAGCCTGTTATGGCTTTGTGATGTTTCAATGTGTCTAGGCTAAGCTACATTTCCCAGTGGTTCTGTCTCTGGCTGGATGCTTATACAGAATTGGTGGCTAGAGGGAGCCTCCAAGATGGTCCCATGATCCCTGCCTTCTGATATTAAATGTATAACATAATCAATTCCTTTAACTAGAATACACCATTGTTGAGGGGATGTAACTTAGGTTACAAAAGTTCGTGACTTCCATTTAGTTGGCAACTTCTATTGATTTCTTAATTTGCACACTTTGATGAAGCACTCTGCTACCTGGGGAAGAACCATATGTCCAGGAAATGAGGGTGACCTCCATCTTACAGCCTAACATTCAGTTAGGAACTTCTGTTCCTAAGCCTTCAGTTAAGAACAAAGTCCTGGATGGACACCTTAACAGCAATCTTGTAAGAAACAACAAAGTAGAGAACACAGCTAAGCCATGCACAGATTCCTGACCCACAGAAACACTGACATAATTTACGTGTTGTTTCAAGCTAACTTTAAGGTAATTGCTTACCCAAAATAGATAACTAATAAAGTCTCTTTTGACTCCTATCATTTGAATTATTTAGTTTTGTTTTAGCATATTTGTGTTTTCTAAAGTTTATTCGTTAAGGATGACTTTCAAAATAATTTTTTTAATCATTGAAAGCTTCCCTTTTAGAGTAGCTATAATGCCCTAAAACTCCTGAGGACATCCTTGTAATATGGTACAGTCATAAGCACGCAAGAGGCACACGGGGGTTGTTGCCATGTCTGGATTGTGATCCATACAAATGCTACGCATACTCTTTGCTGACTTTTTCCATTTCCATATGAACATTTGGCATATGGAAATTTTGTATTTATACTCTTACTCTTCACTCCATTATCTATACCACAAAGTAATGTGCCTGTTTGTAGACAAATTAGATCTCTTTCTTTAGAACTGACTACATTCATTTCTTTGTACTAAAGTGTCACTTCTAAAATGTTTTCATTAGGGCACTCTGACTCTTTCAGAAACTTCCTGCTTATATTTGGAGACTGCGACCACTGAGTAGAACAAAAACAACTGCTCAATCTCTCTTCTCTAATGATATTCATTATCATTTTCTCCATTCATGCAGAACTCATTAGAATTATAGATACTTCTAGTTTGAGTTCTAAAATGTTTCACATAGAATTTTCAATGCTTTTCACAACTGTAGTCAATGGATTTCATCATTTTGGCTTCCTTTATGTAGAATAAATGGTAATATAAGTAGTAAATAAAATTGTACCTTTTTTTCCTGTTTGGACAAATATTACGGTATACACCTGTTTGCCTTGTAGACTGTGACATAACTATGAGTATATTTGGTAAGGAGAGAAAAATATGTGAAAATTCAAGATATCATCTTTTTAACTCATTTTCACATTAATTTCCTTGTTAGAAAATCAGTGACATCTACAACAAATCTGGTGGGTTTGTACTGTGTCAACTTAGCTAAGCTGGAAGTTTTGTTTCTCAGATTTCCCGTCCCTCGGTGGTTCTGGGTCAGGAATGGCCATAGGAAAATTTTTCAGGAGGCCTGAAAGGCAGAAGGTGAAATAGAACAGCCATGTTTCCACTGAGTGATCCAGTGCAGTCTTGCTTTGGGGCAGTTCACGTGAGTCATCATTGACCTAATCGCTCGCTTTGCTGGCTTGGAGATGCAGCTGGACCAATAGCTCCTCCAACTCCCTTGAGAGATCCTATTTCAGCTTCACCCAATCCTAGCCCACATGCATTTGCAACTTCAGAACCAAATGTTCTACAGATCACTGGCCTCACAGAAATTGGAGGCTGGGAAGGTAAGAGATAGATGCAGGTACCAGTTTACCATAGTACAATCCAGCTTACCCTCATAAGTTCCAGTTAATTCTTGTTCAACCGTACTACACAACCCATCTTCCATTCCCAAATGCCTAACTGCTGACTTCAGTTCCAACACCAGATACAGAAGTGACAGCCTTACACTGAGTGTATGACCATCTCCCACAGTTATGTAACAACCCCTATAATAAATTCCTTTTTCTAGGTCACGCATAATGGTCTTGCTTTTCTGTTCAAATCCAACAGTTTTTGTTCTGTAACTAATGGTACAGTGCAAAGAGTAGAGTATAACAAAGCTTTGGGTCGCTGGCAGCCAGCTCTTATACACATGTTGCTTATAAACTACAGATTTGCCTCTAAACTAGGAATAAGACGATCCTGCAATGTTATTATGAGAATTTGAAATAACGTGTATAAAGCACCTGCACATAAGTTCCAAATAAATGGTAATTATTATTACTAGTATAAATATTTTACACAATTTTTGAGTCAGCACCTAAAATAGCATGTCACAGATGGAAAGTGATATATATTATACAAATGAATGATTACTGAAAAGTTAAATGTTTATTAAAATATGTATCATAAATAGATTAGTGAAAAACGAAAAGTGAAATATTAAAATACTCAATTTAGGTTCTACAAAACTTTATAGTAGAAAAATTAAGCTAATGAATGTAAGCTCTTAAGACAGGTTAGAGATACTAAGGACTGGAAAAATCCTACATCCTGTATTTCTACATTCACTGAAACAAACTGAATAAAGAAACTGCTGACCATATAAGGATCTTGTTAATTATTTTAAGTGAACAATACATTAAGCACACTTAATTTCATTAGCATACTTTCTCACTGGAAACTTATCAATATGCTCCTTTGCCCCAAAAATCAGTAACCATCAGCTTATACAATCATACCACATTGCTATAAGTAACGGGTGTAATTAATAGGCATTCATGCTCTGCCTAAATGCTCAAGTCTTTCTGATTTTATAAGAGGTAAGAATTCCACCCTCTGCAGGTTCTTTTTCTATCACTATAATATGCATCCAGATCCATCCAGCTCTGGGATGCAACATGAGTGTGGTTCTAAGACAACAGTTTAATTTTCTTCATACTCTATTATTTATCAAGGCCTAGGACAAATCCTGTACATCCCTGATAGCTGTTTAGTTCAAGTTTCAGTTACTAATTTCCAGTTATTTTTCTTTTTTTCCCACTATTTTTTATTATGTTAATCACCATACATTACATCTTTAGTTTTTGATGTAGTGTTCCATGATTCATCATTTGCATATAACACCCAGTGCTCCATGCAGTATGTGCCCTCTTTAATACCCATCACCCAGCTAACCCATGCCCCCACCCCCCTCCCCTCTAGAACCCTCAGTTTGTTCCTCAGAGTCCGTAGTCTCTCATGGTTCGTCTACCCCTCTGATTTCCCTCCCTTCATTCGTCCCTTCCTGCTGTCTTCTTCTTCTTTTTTTTTTTTTAAATATAATGTATTATTTGTTTCAGAGGTACAGGTCTGTGATTCAACAGTCTTACACAATTCGCAGCTGCAAGCTGGTGCAGCCTACTCTGGAAAACAGTATGAAGTTTCCTCAAAAAGTTGAAAATAGAGCTACTTTACTCCAGTTATTTTTCTTATCCCCAACAGGACAGGCTTAAAGTTTGTTCCATTGAACACATATACATAGGGACCAAATCATAGTGGTTGCTGGAAAAGTTTATCTTTAAATTCTTTATCCTGGAAATTTATATCTGCTCATGTTATTTCCAAGAATTCAACAATGTGCACTTATCCAATTATGCAATATAGAATGGAAAGTGTTTTAGAGTATGATGAATTGTACTTTCTTTAGATTCAAACTCACTATAAACAGAAAACCTGCTTTCCTTCCAATTTTGTCAAATTGCAAAGAGACTGGCATCCTTCTCTGTAGATGACCATGTGCCTAAGAAGCAAGCAAAAAGAACTGAAGAAAAAGCATGTGTCTACTGTTGAACATACAGTTTACCATTATTTTAAATGTGTATAATAGTTATTCTGGTCCCAGTGTTTTTGATCTGAAGCAAGACATTTTTTGTTATATGCACTGTCCTACACATGGAAGACATTTAGCATTCTTGATCCACAAAGCATGTAGCATCCCGCTTCCTCACTGTAATAACACAAAAGCATTGTCCCCCTTTCTCCCCTTCACTCTAAATGCCTCCTTCATTCTAAATATTGTAACTGAATACTTGGGTAAAAAAAATCACACAAATGAATTTAAATACTATTGTGTTTGAACGATGAAATATCTAGTTTTGTTGTTTTATACTATTTATTATCAAATAGCATATTTTTCCTGAATCAATGTAACTTTTAGTCATCTCACATATATACATAATATACTCTGATAGATTCTGCATATTATTCTACCATAGTTAATGTTCCTTTAATTCTGACAAATGTTCCACTGCACTCCTAAAATCTATTGTTATCTATATTTTAGGAATCCCCAGTTCTACTCCACACCCTCACTTTCCTTTTTCCTATGTGTTTCTGTCTCTAAGGGGCCCTTTAAGTCTTGTCCTAACCCTCCACTGGTACTCCTTATTACTTAAAAGCTATATGTAACAGAAAGTTGGATTTCATAGCAATGGATCCTTTAAAGAGATCAATATAAAGCACCTCCCTTCTTACTAGAAGTCTCTATTTGGACAAAACTTTTCAATAAAGTTCATATTTTTTCATATTATTCCCTAAGGACATACATACCTTCTCTATCTAGCCCTACAATAACATGAACAGTGCTAGTAAGAGAATCTTTACAGCCTGGTTGCAAAGGATGTAGATTTTATAAAATGCTTTTACAACATGCTGAAGTGTCTCAGAGAACATTATGAGACAAGGATAAATGGTTATAGGTTATGTGATCTTTCGCAGTGGTTAAAATGTCCATTTACTTTTTAAGTGAATTTAAAAAGACTTGAAGCAATTCTCTAAAGATTTCTGCTCAATAATTCATGTAAACAAACCTGACTTCCAAACTGATTCACGCTCATCTATTTCTGTTAAGAGTAACCTTAATGGCTCTGTCATTCAACTCTACCATTTATAATATCACGGAGACAATGGTCATTCAAAAGCTTGATTAACAATATTCTCAGATAACACTGTCATTCAAGTGTGCTACTTACGTGTTCCTAAGATCACCAGTGTGTGAGTGTGCTTTTATAAGGCTACCGATGGTATTCATCTGAACTTCAGTTCTCCCAGTATCATTGATGGCACTACTATTTTGCTAACAGAGTTAATAAAGACTTGATAGCACTATTGTTTTCTTACTTGCCAGCCCTTGTTTCTAGACCTGCTGCTAACATTTGATAGATAGTCGAGTCTTAATAAATTCTCAAACATGGTTCACCTAGTCAGACTAAAAAGTGGCACCTGGGTGATTCAGTCAGTAAGCTTCTGCCTTCAGCTCAGGTCATGATCTTAGGGTCCTGGGATCGAGACCTGAGATCCCAGGCAAAGAGCCTGCTTCTCCCTCTCCCTCTACCATTCCCTCCCACTCATTCTCTCTCTCAAATAATTAAATAAAATCTTTAAAAAAATTTTTTAAATGCCACTTCATGACTAAAGAAAAAAATTTATTATTAGAAAGAGCTTTGATGTTTAAAACACACTCATTCTGGGGCACCTGGGTGGCTCAGTCGGTTAAGCGTCTGCCTTCAGCTCAGATCATGATCCCGTCGTCCTGGGATCAAGCCCCACATCAGGCTCCCTGCTCAGTGGGAAGCCTGCTTCTCCCTCTGCCCCTCCCCCAGCTTGTGCTCACTCGCTCTCTCTCAAAAATAAATAAAATAAAATAAAATAAAATAAAAAACCACACTCATTCTTCACTCCCTGCCCATCCATTCTTTCACTATACCGTTAGAGAATTACAAAGCCAGAAAGAAGTTCTTGAAATTAACCTAGTCTGCTATTTTTCAAACTGGTGATGCAGGCATATTATTAAAGGTCAATGAAGTCTATGAGGTTTTTTTATGTGTGTTTTCAATCTAATGATAATCTTTTAAAATTATGTTACCAGTATAAAGGATAAACTTTACATCTAGAGTTATAATTTGCAACCAAAAGGCATTTTTTATACAACAGTTTGTAAAGTAGATCTCAAACAATGATACTTTAAGATACATGAAAATTACTCTTAAAAAGGTCTAGCAATTACCCAAATTTCTTGAAACAAGCATTGCTCTTTCTGGTCAGAGCCAACCTGAAGTCACTCTAAAAATAATGAGTAGCTGGTTTCAAAATGTCTGAGAGTCTATCTGTTTGATCTTTGTGTCCTCCACAGGCTTATATACAATAGGCACTCTGGAAATATGTGAATAGATGGATAGGTTAATGGATGGATGAGTTAATGAATAAACAATCTCCTTTGTTAATACATTTCAAGATCTCACAGCATGAAACAAAGCTAGGACTTCTGGATTCTACTCAGGATGTAGAATGCTGAAAAGTGCATTGTTTCCATACTTATAATGATAGCAGCCACAGCAAGCCTGCCAGACAATCTGAAGATTCACAGTTTTCTTGAACCCATCAGAGAGCTGACAACTCAGAAACTATTGTTTAGGTAAATAGACAAACTATAAATCTAAGATAGGTGCCTCCATGGAGAAGTGGGATGGGAGTAATACTTTACTTAGGCATATGTCTCCAGACACCAATAAGAATTCAACTAAATATTTTAATGAATTGCTAAATGTTGAGTGGCAGGTAATAAGACTATATAGATCTCTTTATGGCCAGAGGCACCAGGAGAAATCACATCCACTTGCAGGATCTTCTTCCTGTACTTTCTAGGTACTCACAAAATGATTGATCACAGTCCTAAGAGAAACTATGCAGGAAATGGTATACAAGTCTGAGGTAAATGTACAGCAGGCACTGTGGGAGAGGCATAAAACTCCACTTCGATCTTCCCAATAGCTACCCTACAAACAAAAGTCTTAAACAACTTGGGGTGGGTGTAAGCAGGGGAAGAAACTTAATAAAGACTAATCACAGTTGGTAGAAATAAACAGATTTTTTTTTTAGAACTGTCTTAAGCAAGGATCAAGATCACTAGAAGGATCCTCCTTCAAGATCCAGGAAGATATTGCCTACCTAAAATTAAGAATTAATCCAAACAATGGAAAATTTATCTTGCCCCCAACACTATACTAACAAGGGTCAAATAATAGGCTACTGCTTACATTGAGGAAAAGATTTAGAGAAACTCTCTCTCAACCACAGCACAAAAGGACAACCTGAAACCAACTATGAAGCAGACACATAATATACCCACAGGCAAACAGTCCTATCCTAAACAAAAGTTAACACTAGAAGGATTTAAGACTGAGGTGATCTAAGGATATCAATAGTAGCAATTAAAGCCAAACCTAGGTCAATTTCCCACTACATTGACTCAACCTCCATAACAAAGGCAAACAGAAAGAAAAATGGCCATTTCCAGGAATAAAAAGTATTTACCTCCGGCACTACTTGAATTCTACAAGTGGAAAGGATGAAACACATGTAAGATCAGAAGGAAAGAACAAACAGACTGAGCATCCAAAAGCTGTGGGACAAAATCACATGACCCAACATACATGTAATTGGAATCTTAGAAGGAGAAAGAGTGAAACAAAAGAAATATTTGAATAAATGATGGTCAAGAATTTCCCAAAATTAATGACAGACACCAAACCACAGATCTAAGAGGTTCAGAAAACAAAGAGTAGAACACATCTAGATATATCATTTTCTTTTTTAAAAATGTATTTATTTGAGAGCAAGAGAGAGCACAAGTGGGAGGCGGGTAGAGGGAGAGGGAGAAGCAGAGTCCTCACCGAGCCAGGAGCCTGATGCAGGGCTTGATCCCAGGACCCTGGGATCATGACTTGAGCTGAAGGCAGATGGTTAACTGACTGAGCCACCCTGGTGCCCTTAGATGTATCATTTTCAAACTACTGAAAACGAAAAACAAGAGGAAAATAAATCTACCTTAAACATAAATATATAGATTAAAAGTAAAAGAATGAAAAACATGCAAGTAAAAAGATGGGAAACGTGAAAACAAAAACCACAAGCTGGAGTAGTTATATTAATATCAGAAAACCTAGAATTCTGAATAAGCAATACAATGAAGGATAAAGGGGAATATTCCATAACAGTGGAAGGATCTATTATCCAAGAGACATAACCATCCTAAATGTGTATGCATCTAACAACAGAGCTTCCAAAGGCATTCAACAAAAATGGATAAAGCTGAATGGAGAAATGAACAAATTTAGAATTACATTTGGACACTTCACTCCTTCCAGCTATTAAACAAGCAAAGAAACCATACATAAATTTTCTATTTATTGGTAGAAAATCACTAAGATTATAGAAGACCTATACAACATAGTCAACCAACTTTATCTAATTGAAATTTATAGAACACCTGAGCCAACAGAACACATTTTTAAGTGTACTTTCACCATGATAGACTATGTTTTTTGTCATAAAAAGTTTTTGAAAATTTTAAAGAATTTAAATTATACAAAATATGTTCTCTGACCATAATAGAATTAAGCTAGAAATTATAACAGAAAGATGACTGGGAAACACCCCAATATTTGAAAATTAAGCAATTCGATTTGAAATAACCCATGGATCTAATAGGAAACTATAAGAGAAATTAGAAAGTTTTGACCTGAATTAAAATGAAACATAATATATGTATGTTTGCAGAATGCAGTAAAGAAGTACTCAGAAAATTTAAAGTGTTAAATGATGATATTGAAAAAACAGAAGTTTCACATCAATAATCTCTTTCCACCTTAATAAACTAGAAAATAGCAAATTGAATTTAACATATACAGAAGGAAGGAAATAAAGACTAGAAATACATTGAAATGAGAAAAGAAAAACAACAGAGAAAATCAAGGGGCCCAAAAGCTAGTTCTTTGGTAAGATCAATGTAATTGACAGACCTCTCACCATAATGATCAGGGATTAAAAAAAAAAAAAGCACAATACCAATATCAGGATGAAGAAGACATGATATCACTAGGGACTCTACAAATATTAAAATAATGAGAGTATTTTCACAATTTTATGCCAATACATTTGACAAACTTTATAAAATGACAAAAATCAATAAAAGGCAAAAACTACTAAAACTTACCCATAAAGAAATAGTTAGGTTAAATAGCCAGTCCTATATTTATTAAGGAAATTGAATTTGTAGTTAAGAAACTTTCCTTCAAAGAATACTCCAGAGCAAGATGGCTTAGTTTATGGAGTCTATGAAACTTTTAATGAAGAAATAATACTAATTCCACAAAAACTCTTCCAGAAAACTGGAGAGTGACTACTTCCAAAACCATTCCATTTCAATGTCAAAAACAGACATTATAAAAAAATGATTTTTCATGAATATTGCCCATGAACAAGAACACACAAAAAATCCCCATCAAAATAGTATATTAAAAGGATAATATATACACCAAGTGCAGTTAATCCCAGGAATGCAAGCTTGGTTCAGTATTGAAACGTCCATCAGTATAATTCACTACGTGAACAGACTAAAGAAGAAGAACTATATGAACAGAACAGAAAAAGTCTTTGACAAAATTCAACATTCATTCATGATTTTTTTAAAAAAATAAATCTCTGAAAACTTGGAAAAAAGGAATTTCCCCAACTGCATAAAGAGAATGTGGGCACAGCACTTGGGTGGCTCAGTCGGTTAAGCCTCTGCCTTCAGCTCAGGTCATGATCCCAGGGTGCTGGGATTGAGTCCCACATATAGGGCCCCCTCCTCAGTAGAGAGCCTGCTTCTCCCTTTCCCTCTGCCCTTCTCCCCCATTTGTGCTCTCTTGCGCACAGGTGTGTACTCTCATTATCTCAAATAAAATCTTAAAAAGAGAGAGAGAGAATCCGCATCCATAGATATTATTCTTATGAAGGCCTGTGCTTTCTCAAGATCAAGAGAAGGCAAGGCAAATTTCCAGAATTCTTTTAATGTTGCTGAGAACAATGACAGAAATTCAGAAAAAAATTCTTTGATTTAAATCCCATAATCTAAGACTACTAAACTCAATTTGGTTAAATTTCTCTGGAAGAACTTGATCTGGGCATCACGCATTTACAATTCCTGCCTAACCTCTTCATGTCCCCTTCTCCATTGAGTCCTGTGTTTCCTGCCATTGAGTAGGACACGACTGTAAGCTCTACACAGTTACCATACTCTCTCCTGAACTGAGCTTCAGTTCTGAGCCACAACAGCTATTTTCACCACTTCTTGCTACACAATGGCCTAGGTATAAGAATTATTTTTGCCTCCTAGGGAAGATTTTCTCCACATATATAATTAATTAATCTAATGCCAACTTGAGACCATATGGTGGGGGAAAAACACTTATACTTATGTACAAACCACATGAATCCAAGTTTAGCCCCAGGTGCTGTACAGACACCTTCTAGGCTCTGAATGCCGAATGGAATTTAGGACAGTGGAGCCAAGTGTTGCATATAGGCCTGACAATAACAATTTTAACCAATAATCTTTTCAATATTTTGTATCAGACTACCAATTCAATTTTTTGCTGTTTAAAAACAAAAATATTTTCCAGTTCCCCAATGCCTCAAAAGCCTATAAAAATCACCTTTTCCCATAATCAAACTTCTGCTCTGGAAAAGCCGCTACCGTGCAGTCAGTCTTAGTAGGGCCCGCCCTGAGGTTGTCCACTGCCTCCTTACCTCACTATCTTCTTTCTTAGGCCTCTCTGCCTCTCCCTGTTACTTTCACAGCCTCTCCTTTTTCCATTAGGAGGTCATTCATTGGCTCCCTCACTGCCTTTACATTGCCTGCCTAACAATATAAAAATAGCCCACCCACCAAAGACCGACCATGCCACCAGAAGGTGCAGTTAACGCCACACAGGACAAGCTGTCATTGCCGCTGGATTAAAGCTTTGTGCAGGCTACAGCAGATAAAAGTCAATGGGCAATTTCTATCCAAGGACCTAACAGAAGCTTCTACAAACCACCAATGTAAAAATGCCCTGTCCCTACGCTGAAGCCCAAAAAGCCTCAAACCTCAAGCCTAGAGTCTTCATGTGCATATTTGGCTCAAGAAATGCCACTCTTTGGGTTTTTTTTTTTTTTCTCTATACTCCCGGTCCACACACGAAAAGTTAGCATCCACTAGAAGACCCAACAAAGAGCATTCCACACAGGTTCTGAACAAATTGAGAAGGGGAAAAACAAAAACAAAAACAAAAACTTGCCCTCAATCGGCTTTCCTTACCTTCTTTATTACTGATAGGGAATGTGACTTTAGGCCGGTTATCCCCAGATATGGGAAGATTTACACCCCCTCTGCCATCACTGCCTTGCTGGCCATCAGTCATGCCAGCAGGTACCATTGTGGGAGAAGAAAATCTGCATCCTCTAAGGACCTTGCTCCTGAGGCAAAGAATAGGAGAGCTGGGCTACGCATGCCCAGTTTATTCTTCTTTACTTTACCAATCAGGTAAGTCATTCTCCCTTCCCAGGATAGGGTGAATCACAGGGGGAGAAGAGTGTGGTGAAGCTAGCAACACAGCTATCTCCGCCTGAAGGGGACACCAAAAGTGAACATAAGCCTTATTCTTTAAGGCCCAAAACCTTAAGTAGGAACAAATAAAGAATAAGCATCTGTTTCGGCAAGGTGAAGAAAAGTTACCACTACATTACTAATTGTTGACTGAATTTTCATAGGAGGCCAAAATCAAAACAAATGAAAATAATTTTAAAATATTTGTTTAGGAGAAAAAAAGAACTTTTTAAATAATAAATCAAAGTATCATATTTTAATAACTGATGATCTCCATAAAATATCTGAGCCAAATAGTTAACAGTAGCAAAGCAATTACTTTATTTCTTCTTTGTGAAGTAAGAGCTCAAGTGTTTGATGTCCTCGCGTTTTGTCCTTTAGAACCACCTCTAATAATCACTCTGTAGATATTTGGCTTTCCCCCCTACCCCTCATTCTCTTTTACGGCAGAATTTTACCTACAATTTGTAGTTCAGTTTTCAAGCTCCAGCTAAGGGTTTTTATTATTATTATTATTATTATTATTATTATTATTATTATTATCAGCAGCAGCAGCAGCAGCTTTCTTTAGTTCTCTTTTGGTTTTCCTGCCAAATTATTCCATACATTCCTACTCTGTTTAAAAAGAGCATCTTTTAAATCCTGAACGTGGTTTTGTTGTCAAACTTTGACTACACACTGAAATGATAAAAAGCATCTTCCAATAGCTTTTCCACAAAGATTACCATGGATATATTCTGTATCTAACAAATAAGACCTGAATTTATAAGAAACTCAACAAGTGATGTGGATATTATTCTACTTTCATGGAATAATGGAAGGCAGAATTTACCAACATACTTTGTTCTCCATGCTTGAAGGGAAACCCAGTTTTAGTCTAATCCCAGGGCAGATTTCAAGCTTAATGACATGAGAAGGGGGGATAAAGAAAATCACCTTCAGAGAAAGACGATTAACTTCCAAAGAACCCTGATAAATAACCAGAGAGATGTCTAACCCAAAGAAGAATGGAGAAGATAGCACTTGGGTTGTTTTATGCCTCAATCATCATGACTTCCCTTGCCCTAGGATCCTACCCTAGAATTCCTGTGCAAAAATATATTATCATTTGGGGAAAAAGGTGACAACTGTTTAGGTCAAGAAGATCTTTATTTTTCAAGCCAAGAAACCAGCTCTTTGGGAGGTAAACTATCTTTGTAAAGGTAAGTAATATAAAAAAATGTGGGGGTCCACAGTTATAGATGTCAAGTCTGATTATATACATTCCCAAATCAATAATGAAGACAGACAGTAGACTTGGGTGCCAATCCAGCTTTGGATTTATCCTTTAGTTTATATAAATTTATAACATCTAGAGTAGAGTAAAATTTCCAAAAGAAACCCCACCTCTTTTTCTCTCATAATGTGTACATTACTGAAATCTAGTCTAAAGAGGTCATTTTATAAAAATTCTGTATATTTTGGAGTTATGCTAATAGAGCAATCTATATTCCTTTTATAGCAGTTATAATCCATAAACAAAAAGGTATAAATGGATCTTATATACAAGAGCCATCTCCCCAATATACCCACCCTTATGAACACAAAATGCTTTGAAATTTCCTCCCTTAAGCTTCTCTTTAAAGTTTAAGTTTTCTCTTTAAGCTTAAGTTTGCAAATTTTTAAGTAGTGTTCAGGGTCAAAATAAGGTCAAAGTGTCAATTCTTTCCTATCAATAAGTAAGGTAGAGCCAGCCTCTGTAAGGTAGGAAGTTGGGAATGGGACACAGGATATTGATTCTCTACCCTTCCAGAACTTCCAAAAACTCCAAGGTCACAGTTGCATTCTCCTCATGCGAGGCAAGAAGATTTTTTAGCACTAACCATGTTTCAGACACAAGATCATAAAAGTCACAGTCCCTGTCCTCTAACTGGCTATTACAATCTGCACCACAAGTTCTCTGATAAAAGTTTTCACAAGACACTATGGATAGGCAGATAGGAGAAACTGAAAATCATATAGGAGATTTGAAAAGGCTTCCCAGAGAGATCAAGGCTTGAAGTGAGCTTTAAAGGAAAGTAGACGGTAGTTAGGCAGGGAAGAATGAAACCTAACACCACACATTCAAAGATCTTCCAGGCCTCCCCTGTGGCTGTGCTACAGGCAGGGGCAGGAGAAGAGATACCAAATAAAAGACTAGGTGTCTATTCTGAGTTTGAATCTAATCCTGAACTCTGTGTCTAGCCATTTCAGATTTAGTGTGACAATACTTTGGAGGGGCTGTGAAGGGGGTTCAGAGAGGTTCGGACTAGAGCCAGGCCTGGACGTTCGACCTTCAGACAAGATCAAGGTGATGGCTTTGGGAAAGAATTGGCAAAAGATTTAAAAAGACTGTAAGAGAAGAGTGTACTTGTTTGGGAACTAGCTGGTGATTGTAAAAGGGGATACAGGATGATGTCTGGGTTTCTGGTTTGTCAACAAACCAGGAGTAGGTCATCTGTTGAGGTAAGGGGGAAAAATGAGGAAAAGATTAGGAAAGAATATGTTTACTTTTAGACACATTAAATTTGTAAAACCTACAGGGCATTAAAGTCAATATATTCAGGAGGTAGTTACATACCCAAGTATGAAAGAATATGGGATTAGAAGAATAACAACAGTAACATCATTATAATAGAAATAAGACATTTGAGTGTTTTACCATGTTACAGTCACTGTCCAAAGTACTTAACATGTATTATTGTACTTAAATCTTACAACATATGAGGAAAGTATTATTCTCACTTTACAAATAAGAAAGGAAGGATTAGAGAAGTTAATAATTTACCTAATATTACTAGCTGGCTGTTGAGAGACACCAAAATTTGAACCCACGTGATCTGACTTCAGAGCCCCCCTTCATCATTGCTTCCTACCTTAAAGCTCTAATTGAAATCATGGGCACGTTTATACTCTCAACGTGGAACATCATGATATTGAATCAACAGTATTTGAGTATCTTATTATAGTGACAATAATTCAGCCAAATAGTTGAATTTCTTCTGACTCCATCTGCTGTCTTGTACTCCCTTCCTATCATAATTAGGATTTGAATAATTTGGATGTGTGCTCTTTTTAATTGTACTTTTCCATTCTGCAGGAAGAAAACTAAACCCAGTCAATCTGAGTTTTTCTAACCAGCAAGACTTTTTATACTATTTATGATGGTAGGGTTAAGCAACACAAAAATAATGGGCTCATTTCACAATGTAAGTAAGCAAATTCAATTTGATAAAATATATTTCATCGTGTAGGTAGAGAAACATAGGTTCTTATTTAAAATGCAGTTTAGAACATGGGGGGGTGAAAAGAGAGAAAAACCAAAATACAGACTCTTAACTATAGAGAACTAATGGTTACCAGAGGGGAGGTGAGTGAGGGAATGGGTTAAATAGGTGATGGGGATTAAGGAGGCACTTGGGATGAGCACCTGGTATTGTATGGAAGTATTCAATCACTAAATTCTACACCTGAAATTAATATTACACGGTATGTTAAGTAAAATTTAAATAAAAACTTGGGGGGAAAATAGAGTTTACAAATTAGCAATTAAACCACAACATTTCCAAGCCTTGTTTCTTCTGCTTACCTGGCAATAAACACAGAGTAAGGATTTTATAAATGACAATGGTAACAATCATGGTAATAGTAATAACCATAACAGCTAGCATATATTAAGGGCCTAGCAAAAGACAAGCCATGTTCTAAGAACTACATGAACTATCTATTTAATGCCCACATTTTACAGATGAGTAAACTGAAAAATAAAGAGATAAGTAACTTACGCACATCACACAGTAAATCAGTGGGATCAAGATTTAAACGGAAGCAGTCTAAAGCCAAAGCCCAGGTAAGCCTGGTATGATGGCTAATTTTAGTTTTCATCTTGAATGGACCCCAAGCTACCCAGATATTGGTTAAAAATTATTTTGTGTGTCTGTGAGGGTGTTTTTTCTGGGAAATTAACATTTGGATTAGTAGAATGAAGAAAGCAGATTGCCTCCCCAATATGGATGGGCCTTATCTGATCTGTTGGAGGCCTGAATACAACAAAAATGGCTGATTAAGGAAGAATGTGCTAGCTCTGCCCATCTCCAAGCTGGGACTTCAGTCTCTTCCTACCCTTGAACTCAGACTGGAACTTACAGCATTAGCACTGCTGAGTCTCCAGCTTGCTGACTGCAGTTCTTGGGATTTAGCCTCCATAAGTGTGTGAGCCTTAAAAGGAATCCATAGGGGCACCTGGGTGGCTCAGTTGTTGAGCATCTGCCCTCGACTCAGGTCATGATCCCAGGGTTCTGGGATCAAGCCCCCCATCAGGATCCCTGCTCAGCAGGAAGCCTGTTTCTCCCTCTCCCACTCCCCCTGCTTGTGTTCCCTCTCTCACTGTGTCTCTCTCTGTCAAATAAATAAATAAAATCTTTAAAAAAAAAAAATGAATCCATATGTATAAATGTAACCTCCCACTGATTCTGTTTCTCTGGGGAACCCAGACTAATTAATACACCTGGTTTAGTCTTAGAAAGCCTATGTGATACCAACTCTGAACATCATACTTCTGTGATCGCCAGAATGCAAATGTCTTCCAATCTTAGGTTTTTATCTTTGCTAACAAAAGTGGTGGCAAACCTAGTGGTTTGGATTTTTTAAGTTTTCTATTAAATAAACTTGTAATCTGTATTTCTATGACTAATGTCAGGAAAAGAACACAAAGTCCAAAATTTCTGATTTTCACAGTATCATTACAGAGAAAGCTGAAGTTCCAATTACTTTTAGAAATAATGCAATATCTACATAAAATAAGCACTTTTCTCAGTTCTTCTTTAAACTGTCATTTCCTCCTTAAGTGTGCAAGAAGACCCCTGCAGTATAAAGATTAAATCACCATCACTGAAAAATGCAGTATAAGTAAAAAATAGCCACTTCTATGAGTATTATATGTCAACTTTCTCTGACTAATTAAAGTATGATAAATACTGCTCACAAAACTAAACAGATTATTCTTTCCTTTATTCACACAGTGAAAATAGGGTTTATATGAATAATACAGGCCTATTGTAAATAATTCAAATAGTACATACAAACATAAAAACGAAATCAAAAGTCACTAGGTCTCCCACCAATCCGAGCGATGCTGGTTACTTACACATCTTGGTGATCATTCTGTCATACATGTTTGTATGGATATATATGCATATGCATTTACATGAATATTAATATTTTGTATAAGAGAAATTACCGCATGTGTTCAGTTTTTGTCAGTTTTAACCCCACGAGAGCACACCACCCCACATCTTGCTCACTCCAAGATCTAATTCTTCTGTATTTTTCTCCATAGTCATAATCCTATGTAGACTATGAATCATGGAATGATTGATACAATTCAAATGTATTCTTTTCAATATTCTCTTGTATGGCTCTTGAAGATACATTCAGCCTTTCCCCTCTGGATAGCATTTTGTTTCCAATTCAATGTTGGAATAACATCCTTTTGCATATGTCCTTGAAATATGGTGTGTTTATTTTTATGTGTAATTTTCCAGCTATGGAAATGGTTTGAATGACATGCATTTTTTTAAAGATTTTTTCTTTATTTTATTTACTTTAGAGAGAGAGTATGTAAACAGGGAGAGGAACAGAAGGAGAGAGAGAATCCCAAGCAGACTCTATGCTGCTGGAGGCCATGGAGCCTGACATGGAGCTTGATCTCACAACCCTGAGATCATGAAGTGAGCCAAAAACAAGAGTCAGACGCTTAACTGACTGAGCTACCCATGCACCCCTAATGACATGCATTTTTAAAATTTAATATATGTTGCCTGTCTTCCAAAAATATGAAAATACTTCATATTTCCAACAGCGATATAAGTGGATACCTATTTCCCATATAACCTCTATATTTGAAATTTTGTGCAGTTTGATGGACATAAATATCTCATGTGACTTTAACCTATATTTTAGAGAATTTGAGACTCTGCATATTTCCTTTGGCTACTTGGACATGCTGCTTTTTGCATTATTTATTCATACACTTTCCACTTATACGGGTTGTCTTTATTGTCAATTTGTAAGAGCGTTCTATATATTAAATAATAACCCTTCATCTGGCATTACAAACAACTCTTTTCTAGATCTCTCCTATCCTCTAACTTTCCTTAGAGTATAATTTGTCAAATTTTTGTTTTTATAAAAATCATACTTTTATTTGATTGTCTTTACTTTTACAGCATCTAAATTGTTAGTGTTAAGACTTTTTTTTCCCCTTTATATTTGCAGGGCTCTAGAAATTTATTGTACAAGTTTTTAAAAATCTTATATTCCACCTTTATTTCACCTGGATTTATTTTTGTAGACATTGTGAAATGGAGTTTCATTTTATTTTAATTTCTTCTGGCCTGCTTTTCCATACCATTGATTAAATATCCTTTCCTTTTCTCACTGAATTAAAGATTTTTTTTTAAAACCAGGATATTTATTTCCATTTTTATATTAAATTTTCCATATCAGATAATCCTATGTGATTGAGAAATAGAGACATTTCCAGTATTTTAGTAGAAATTGAGACATTTCCCAGGATTTGACTTGTAATTGATTTATTTTAGGGCAATTTAACCAACATCCTCTAGATTTCACCAAGTGTTAGATATAAATGAAGTCATACTGACAGTTCTTCCTGAATCTATGCAATAAGTAATATTTCTAGTAGAAAATTTATTTTTATAATTCTAAAGATTTAGTTATCAGAGACCTCAGTCTAATGCTCTGAGCCCCCGCACTCAAATAGGAAGCCCAATTCTTTGGGGAGTCTCCCTCTTCCAAGCATTAGTGGAAATAACCAAGGGGAATTTCATGTAAGTGTCTATAATGAGTAATTCTTATAGATTGTTAATTTGTCATACAAGCATACAGTCTAACTCCCTTGCCACTTCAGTGCTCCTTAATCCAGAACTCTGCTCCCACTGTCCAGGATACCAACACTACCTTAAAACCAGACTAACTAGAAAACTTTTGACCCTTCCTTTTATTCTCCTTCATAGTCTGCAGACATATCTCTTTATGTAAAAGAGATAGTCTTGGGGGTGGGGAATGTGATAATTCAAAAGGTAACTTGGGCCCTAAAGAGAATTTAGAGAGACAGCTCTTTAATTCATATATGCCATCCTTTTCAAGAGTACATACTAGCCTACAAGACGTCTACGTGAGTATAGGCTTCAACATTAGCTGCCATTATATACCAAAATAGCTACAAACTTGTTCCCCACGCTGAGTCCAGCACCACAGGCCAGATTCCTCCTTGGAATAGAGTAAACTTTTCCTAATATTGCAGCAATCTGGTTTCTGTCAACTTGTAACTAACTCCACATATCTACCAGGGATATCTAATACATCTGAGTTCCAAAGGTTAGCACAGTACTTTTTTTTCCTTCTCAGTGGTCCCATGGGGCCAATTTAAAACAACAGATGGACAAGGAATGCATGAGGAATAGGAAAGCCCTGCCAGAGGAATGCATTTTTATAATGTATGCATTTTTATAATGTCTTAGCAGGCACAACCCTACAACACATGTATTACAAGTCCTAGGTTTAAAATGTTTACCTTGAACTGATTTGTCAGCACCAGAAATTCCTATTTAAGTTACCAGCACAGAGTTATCAGTAATATGCTCTACATAATAGGATGCTGGACAAAAGGCTGATGAAGAGACTTCAGATCATCTTTGGGTATTAATTATGGACTATGGAGGAGGTTTACCTGTTCCAAAGAATTTCTATATATCATTCCTGACTGGGTAAAATAATGCCACATGGATTCTTTCTTGAACATACTTCCTTTAACTGGAAGTATTTTTGTAATTGATCCACCATTTCTTTGCAATTTAGAAGTAATCTTATTAGTGCAAAGCAAGTCATAGGAACAAACATATGTCAGTTACATAGATACAAGATACTCCCTTGAAATTCACTGGTGCCTTGGAATATTTTTAAAATAGAAGAAAATCTAATATTCCAAAGCTAAATGGGAGTTGTTTGTTTCTCAATGACTTAAAGGTCATAAATCAAGATAAAGATCCATACTTACACTAGCACTTCAATGCTTTGCCCATAGTCCAAGGTGATTAGAATTTGACCACATTCTTCAAAGAGTTAACACGGTTCTGTTGCTGAATATGGTTTATAATCATTTTACCATCTTAAAACATACATTTTCTTCAAAAACCAAGTACATTTGAATGGTGTTTTTAGGCTTCTTTTGATGCATTTGACTGATTTATTCTTTAATTAACCTCATAAGACTTTTCTTTTGAAAGTCTGTATGGTAGGCATAATGGGAAACTGCCAAGCAGGATTGATGCATACCACTTTGGCAAAACCAAAGCAAGTAGTAAAAAGAAATGATGATATCAGCTCCTAGTATCTGAAATAGACTAGTTATTTCCCTTTTCCTCATCTTTGTTTTATTTTCATCAACATCTACAAGCTGTTTGCAATTACTGCAAAACACTTTCAGAAGTAGCGTCAAAGAAATCTTTTCAAATAGGAAGAAAACTTGCTTAAACTAAGTGTCAGTTTGTTTCACTTTTTTGGAAGCCTTCATTCCCACTTGGCTTTTAAGAAATCCTTTTCCACCATTCAGAAAATTTAATAGGTATTTAATTTAATGGATGTCATGTTGTCCTCCCATAACCTCACGCCTTCATTTTTGTTGCTAACCTTACCAATAAAACCACCTGAGCACCTCAGCCAAACATTCATTTAGCACATCACAAATCCAGCAGACCTTGACTACCTTCACAGAAAGGCAAATAAATATGTTAAAGGACCATCCTAATGTTCTCATTTTGAAAGTCAAGAAACATTTAGTTTAATAGCTAACTAATTTATCACATTGAAAGGGCATCTGCCCTCCAGAACCTCAAACTAACTTGGTCCTGCTTGACCTCCAATGAGGAAAATGGAGGCCTGCACAAGGGTAGCCCAGTTACCAGAAATTAGCTCATAATATTACACCAGGTAAACATCAAGAACAAAGTGTGTCTTCTATCCTAACTCTTCCTACAATTCTGAATCCATCAGTAAAAAATTCAACTTCTTCCTCAGGGCAAGGTTCAGGGTTTTAAGTCCTCAGTGGTAGAAGCAGCTCAGCTTTGTGAGTGAGCCTACTACAGTAGTAGGCAACACTGGGGACATGCCAAGGATAGAGTCTATATCATCCAGGGTCTTGTCATGAGACAGAAACCACACCAGGAATTTCAACACATAAAACTTAATACAAAAAAACTGTTATGAAGGTAAAAATTGGGGGTGACTGGGTGGCTCAGTTGGTTAAGCATCTGCCTTTGGCTCAGGTCATGATCAAGCCTGGGATCAAGCACCGTGTCGAGCTCCCTGCTCAGCGGAGAGTCTGCTTCTCCCTCTCCCTCTACCCCTCTCCCCCACTCATGCTCTCTCTCAAATAAATAAATAAAATCTTAAAAAAAAGAAGGTAAAAATCGTTAGCTACTACTAAGGGTTAAAGAAGTCTACAGTGTTTTAAAAGCAAAGCAACAGGAAGTAGCTACCACCCCATGGAAACACTCTAAGTGATGCCAGTGGGTAACACCACTGAATAATCTCTTCACTGAGTGTAGGTGAAACCTGTGATATGTTTCTAAACAATTTTATAGGGAAAGCATGATGGGATATTACTCTTGACTAAGTTATAACATACAGGATTTCATTTTAGCAGGCATGACTCTGGCCCCTTCCTCTCCCTTACATACTGCACTTGAGAATTCAGCATTTCACAGCTGCAAAGTAAGAAACCAGAGTACCTGTAAATATGACCAGTGTCTCATGATAGCATGTTGTCAGTTTCCTCTGTCCTACCATTTAGTTCATGACTTTTTTTTTTTTTGCACCCAGGGTTTTTCTTTTCCACTGTAATCCAGTTTAAAATAATGGCATTGGTATTATTAGCATTTATTTCCCCTCACGTAACATTTTCATTGCTATTCCAACATCATTTCACATATTCATTAAAATACAACCAAAGCCTCTGACCCTAAAATTAACCAACAAAAAGAAACATTAGCAAATTCATAGCTCTTTGCAAATGTTCTGGCTTGTTTAGCTCATATTATCATATCAAGAAGCCTACAGCATTTTCAAACTTTTTCCCCCTTGGGGTTCAAGTCAGTAACTACTTACAGAAACTAATATTTTTAAGCAATTATGATAAGGTGAAAAAGTTCCCTTCCTAATTTGTCACAGATATCCAGCTTTTACTAGACTTACACATGCAAAAATGTGTTCGCACATGGATACAGCCACACTCACTGCTATGCTGATGCTTCTAAGACTGTTATGGTCTAATACTTTAACTATTCAAGTACTGAACTCACAAACGCACATTATTAGAGAAGACAGAAACCCAAGGCCCAGCAACTTTTTTAAAAACTCATGTATTATTCATGTATGTATTAGTACTCGTAATTATGAAACACATGTGTATGCTGACCCTGTTGACTCATGATGCAGTCAACATTTCTTTCAGTTCTCAGCTCTGCTACTCTATGTATGCTAGTTTCATTCTCTTGCAGACCAGCGTTCTCCATTTGGGAATAGTAAAGTTAATAGGGAGGGCCAGAAATGTTAAATGTGGAAGTATGGCTACAAAGAGCTTTAGAAAACTATACTGGTCTCAGTAACTCCAAAGTGAAGGAAATGTCTCCTCTGGCATCTATATATAAAAAACATTGGCCCAGTTTAGATTAAACATGTCCAGCCTTGGACAAATTGCTGTGTCCAGGACAATGAAACAGTATGATGGGCCAAGTCTTACGTATATTCCCATCCCTGACCAGGGCAATGGAGTACTGATTTGGCCTCCCCACCTGAACCAGCAGGGAAAGGAAGAAATTAGATAATTTACTAGAAAAAGGGATGAAGAGATGCCAGTCCAGTGGAACTAATGTTCACTATCGGTGCCCTCACTACTCACTGGCTGTGGTAAAACCAGTTAATCCAGTCAACTATCATGAACGAGTCCTCTTCAAATTGTTTAGTTGGAAAGAATCATAGCATTTTATGAAATTAAAAGCTTGGTTCCACAGCATTCTGGTGGGTCTGTTTATTTCTACGATGCTTAACAAAGAGCCAACGAAGTGAAAGGCTGAGTAGGTCCCAAGAGACAAAGATACAGGAGTCTCAGTAGATTCAACTACAAAACTGCAAATCAATCCACTAACTATACCCCCCCTTCTGCCACTTCACTTACTATCTTCTTTGTCTAATGATTTCTCTATAAGAAAACAGCTTTATGGGACGCCTGGGTGGTTCAGTCGGCTAAGTGTCTGCCTTTGGCTCAGGTCATGATCCCAGGGTCCTGGGATCGAGTCCCACATTGGGCTCCTTGCTGAGCAAGGAGCCTGCTTCTCCCTCTGACTGCCTCGGTCTCTCTGATAAATAAAATCCTTAAAAAGAAAAAGAAAAAAAAAAAAGAAAACAGCCTTATTATAATCAGGACTCTCTCCATTGCAGGTGAAAGGAAGTCAAGCCAAACCAACCTAAGTAAAAAATATAAAGTTTGGAGATATATATATATAGATCCAGGCACTCAAATGACATTGTAACTCCTTGTTCTCTCTCCTCCTGCTTGGCTCTGCCTTGGCTTTGCCTTCAGACCAGCTTTCTCCTCATGCTGGGCAAAACAGACACTGGAAGCTCCCAGTTTATATGGCCTTAGAGCTTGCACTCCTTAAAAGAAAAGGGAGCAAATTTCTCAAGAGCAAAAAGTCTTACTGAGAAATCTAATTTTCCATGCTCTTATCATGAACCAATCATACAGACCAAGACAAGTTTGGGCATTTTCAGCCTGGGCCCACATCAGTCCCCAAGGAGTAGTTTCCTCATAGGTAAAGGGGATTCTGTTAGTGGGAAGAAAGTATGCAATGGGCTACCGCAGTCCAGTACCAAAGAAAATCAAGTTGCACTGTATTTTGTAAGTGAAGTATTATAGGAACAGTACCTGTAAAGTTCCAAATAAGTATATTTTCTCAAGGCCAATTTAAATTAGATATTTTGATACAGCTATTCTGACATAGGTTCCATTTTAGAATAAGTGAACCCTAGAATAAAGCAGGCATTATGTTTCATACACAATTTGGTAATAATTTAAAAACTGAAATTATCATTTTTAGGCCATGTTCAGATGTGTCTGTTACATAAACGGATAGATTAAAAAGCTACATGCAAAAACAACATAACACTAAATTAAATACTCAAGCTGTGATGCTCCTTTATGGCATTTGCTCCAGGAGTTGCTTTTTAGCATCTGTCTGAATAACAAGGACTAGAAGAGAATTCGAATCTCCCACAAACAGGGACAACCTACTGGCTATTAGACAAAATCAAATATATTCATGATGGTACTGTATTTGAGGGGCTATTTGATAACTGTTGCTTAATTTTCATATTGATGAGGTTATGGACACAGTGATTTTCCCAATGCATATCATTTAAGAATGCATGATCAGACACAAAGCAGTATTTTTAATGTCTCAAGATCTCTTTAGTTCATATTATCTTTATTCTTCTGCCTCTGATATATAATGGAATAAAATATACTATTGATAATTTTATATACATCTAGTGATATAATGTCTGAAAATGTTCATAATATACAAAGAGGAAGTCTTACACCAAATCTGTGCAAAATAAGGACTTAGTTCTGATAACAAAGACTTGGACTGTTAGTAGCTTAATACAGAAAAGTTTATTGCTCTGTCCAGTAATAAACCTAAGGGTAGACAGAACAAGATTTATATGGTGGTGACATGGTAGCATGGGTTCAAGCTTTTGGTTTTTGCTGTACTGCATACAATTTCTATTCCCAAGTTCAAAACGAAAATGGCTAGACCTATAGCTATCACATTCATCTTAACCAGGTGAACAGAGGAAAAGACATAAAAAGCTATTCCCCTGTGTTTTAAAGGGACTTGTTAGTATGGTTCCACTCATATGTGGAATATAAGAAACAGTGCAGAGGATCATAAGGGAAGGGAGGGAAAACTGAATGAAGAAATCAGAGAGGGAGACAAACCATGAGAGACTCTTAACTCTGGGAAACAAACTGAGGGTTGCTGGAGGGGAGGTGGGTGGGTGGATGGGGTAACAAGGGGATGGGATACATGGGTGATGGGCATTAAGGAGGGCATGTGATACGATGAGCTGGGTGTTACACACAACTGATGAATTACTGAACACTACATCTGAAACTTATGTACTATATGTTGGCTAATTGAATTTAAATAAAAATAAATAAAAGGGACCTGTTAGAAGACACAGTCACAAACACACTTAGTTCTGCTTAAATCTCATTTGCCAATTTGAAACCCCATGACCATGCCTAATTACAAGGAAGAATGATGAATATTATCTTTTGGATGAGTGGCAAGGTGACCAGCCCAACCTGAATATTTCAGTAAAGAATAGATATTGAAAGCAACTATAATCTCGATAACAATCTATATACCATTAATTTTAGGGACACAGCAATTAAGCATTAAACATATTTGAAATATGTATGCTATACATATACATATATTCTCATATAATGAGAAGAGCCCATAAAAGAAATTATTGCCTGTTTTTTTTCTATAATTGAAACTCATTAATTCACATTTTCCCATTATATCCCAAAGAGTAACATTGAGGTCAACAAACTCATTTGGAATTATTAAATAAACACCAAAATATCATACAAAAAATTAAGGTTCCTTTATCAAGGGCAATTTGCTCTTTATTGTGACAAATATAATCTAATGGTAGCTTTTTCTGATACAACTTCACCACATAGTTGTGAAATATTTGAAAGTAGCACAGTAAAATGGCACTAAGTTCTTCAGATCTATAAGGAGAAAATCACATTTAATTAAACTATTTGAAATAACCGCAAGGTTTGTTCATTTGTGTGACCTTTCTAAGTATAAATTTCCTTGCTAGCAATTTTGTTAGCTGTAGGCTTTGAAAAAAAACACAAGACTGTACCAGAATTCTTTTCCCCAAAGGCTTAAATAGAGTTTCTAAGCCAATAAAGAATGGCATCATTACAGATATGACAGAGCTGACTCTCCATCAGCAAAGCACACACATTTGTGCCTCCTCAGCCACCGCTCATCCAAATGACCAAGCTAGGGTTGTGGTCAGGGGCTTAAATACAGCTAAATATTTTTAGGACTTTCTTCATTAAAACTATGCTCTAATCTCCCAGGTGAGGGTTGGGAGTCAGAGCTCCTTCCCAAAAATTTTAGGAGTAATTAAATAATCCAAGACAATGTTTTACCCACATTTATGATCTTGATGATAGTATTTAAAATACAGCAACAATAACAAAAATAAAGTTTTTGAATGACAATACTAGAGAATTTATAAAACAATATTGCAGTATAATAAGATGTAATACAACGATAAAAATCAGGTTTTCAATGATTTTAATGGCATGAGGAAATTCTTATATAGTTTTAGAATCTTTATTTTTCTGCTTATGAAAAGTTATACACAGAAAATTTGGAAGATAAAAAAATAAAATAAGCATCACCTGCAATTCCTATACTTAGAAAGTACCATGGTAGAGACAGACAGGACAGCCAGCTAGAACTTTCTCTCTCATGTAACATTTCCAAAGGTAGACAGAGCAGGTTTTGTATGGTAGTATCAGTGCTTTTAGGAAAACCTGCTCTAATGTTGCTCCAATGTGTGCAATTTCAATTCTGAAAGCCAAGATTACACAGATTACATGATTAGCAAGATTATACAGGTACATAAACATGTACACACTGATCATATGGTGCATATATTTAAATTACATCTTGTTTCATTTATATGTAAGATTTATATTTATATTTAAAAATTAATGAATTGTATTAATCTGTGTATACTAATATTTTCTTAGAGTATTAACTATTTTTAAAACAATTTCTATAATTTCACAGTGGTATCTTGAATAAAATAATTGATGAGCTAATATCTTATTAGTGTTATTTTAGTTTTGCTTTTCATTTATTTATGTAATGCTATGATGAACTCAAATACTTATGAGCACCATTATTTTAGAGGAATTCTTATAAATAGACAAATATGAGTATATTAAAGCTGCTGACAAAATTTGCTTCTAAAGTAAGTGTGCCAATTTATATTTCCAAGAGAAATAGGTCCTTACTTGATATAATATCAATCAAAAAAAGTATACAAGTGTATATATATAGAATGAAATATAAACAATGTTTTATGTAAATATTTTATTAGTATTCCTATACATCATGAGTAAGGAAAAAAGACTAGAAGGAAATATATGAAAATGTTAAGAGTGGTTAACTTTAAATGGTGTAATTGTACAGAATATTTTCTATTTGTGTCTTTTTATTTTTTCAAATTCTCTAAATTGGTAATTATATAAGATGAAAAGTGTTAGTTTAAAAAACCATTGTAATTTGACATTAGATACAATATTTCATTTTTTATAACTTCTATTACATTTTTCAGTTTCTATTTACTTACTGATGCCTTAATTTATGTAAAATCCGTACAGAATTTAGAAAGCCTATCGATAATTCATAATATCTCTACAGCACTGAAATGGCTAAATCAATATTGGAAAGTAAGTTGTTTGAGTATATTTTATGACTATACTTTGAAAGCTTTGCAAAAAAAAAAGAGAAAATTTTGCAGAAATCATGCAAATACTGAAACAAAATCACTGCTTTTAGAGTATCTTCTCTATGTTTTTTATGACTTTTAAGGAATATTTTGTAATTATAGTTATGTAGTAAGGTCCCTGACATACACAAGAAAAATTTAAAAATAGAAAAACATACAAATTCAACCTAGAGAAGGGCAATTAGGAAGAACTTGTAAAAAAGGAATATTAAAAAATGCAATTGCTTTTTGCATTTATCACCAGTGACATTGCCATTGTCATCATTAATTTGTCTCTGTACATTATAAGCACTTTGTTATAGTTAATGATCCATTTCTCATTCCAATCCACTCTGCGTCTATGTCTTCCTTATTAAACTAGTACTAAGTGAACTCTTTATGAAACTGAATTCCATATCATAAATATTTGTATTTTCTCCTGCATTTTCCTAATTATCAGTACCTATAAATCAAATTTCTATTTAATAAATTAGTTATAAAGCATTCCTATCTACCACTTCTTTGACTGACCATGCAATTACTTTTTCTTCCAAGTAGTAAAATACAATTCATCTTTCTTCACTCTTTTCTGTTTGCTTGCTCTTGATTACTAAGAACATAGACATTAGTTTACCACCATGGGTTATTCTTTCTCTATTATCTATGATGAGTTATATCCACTCTGATGAATATGAACAGCTTCAAGTGGATGGCTAAAAAATACAGGTTTTGTTGTTTACTGCTGCATTCTTCTAGAAGATTCTAAGGGATAATTAACAAAGATTGGAATTTTTTTTTTTTTGCAAGCTGTCTCACAGTTCTAGTAAGGTAGATAATTACAATAAAATGCACCTATTTAAAGTGTACAATTTAAGTTTTGACATAGAAATATACCAATGAAGTAACAATCAAAATAATGAAGATATCCATCATTCTCAAAGTCCCTCATGCCCCTTGCCACCCACCCCTTTGTCTCCAGGCAAACACTGATAGTCCTTCTTCCATTATGGAAAAGCATGCATTTTCTGGAATTTTGAATAAATGGAAACATACAATATCCTTTTTTTGTCTGACTTCTTTCAGCATTATTATTTTGAGATCCGTACATATTGTACTATCTATCAATGGTAATATCCTTTAAATTGCTAAGTAGTATTCAACTGTATGGAGATACAAAAATGTATTTATCCATTTACTGGCTAATGGGCACATGAGGTATTTGAGTTTTGAGTTATTACAAATAAATTTGCTATTAAATTCATGTACAAGTCTTTAAATGGACATACACTTCCATTTCTTTTGGATAAATGCCTAGCACTGGCATTGGCTGGATCATATAATAGGTGTACATTTAACCTAGATATGACACTAAAAGCATGATCCATAAAATGACCAAGAAAATGAAGTCAACTTCATCAAAACTTAAAATTTCTTCTTCAAAAGAGAAGCCGCAGATGGGGAAATTATTTTTTAAATCATCTTTCTCATGAAAGACTTGTATTAGAAATATGTGAAGAACACTTAAAATCAAATTAAAAAAACATTTTTTAAATATACAAAAGTTTTGAACAGATACTTCAAAGAAGAGATACGGATGGCAAATGACCACATAAATGCATGCTTAACACCATTGGTCATTAGGGAAATGTATATTGAAACAAAAATGATACCACTACACTCTATTAGGATGATCAAACTTTAAAATCACCAAAGTTGGCGATATCAACTTTGGTGAGACTATGTAGCAACTGAAATTCTCACAGTGCTGGTACGAATATTAAATTTGTCAGTATAAATAGGTTTTTAATTTCAAAATACAAATGAACTAATTAGATATAAAAACTGACTAAAACTTTTTAAGGAGGATACCTGCATTTCCACGAACAAAAATTTTAAGCATCATCATATTTTTATGAGGTAAATTCATCCTGAAAGTCTAAGCTATCTCTTGCTTGTCACTTTCAGACTTAAACTAGGCAAGGGATTTTTTTTTGGGGGGGGGGGGTGGTGAGGAGAGATTGTGTGCGTGTGAGGGGGGGATGTTTATTAAATTCCTTCCCCTGTCAGGTACTATGCTTTCGCTCAAATGGCTACTTCTTTGTCTCTACTCCTAAAAATTAGTAAAAGTCAGAGTTCATAATAAAATAAAAAGCCTAAACAAGACAAGCAAAATTCTAAATATAGCCAATAAATCTTAATCAAGAAATACTTTTCTTCTATTGTCTACTCCTTAATATTAAGAACTCAACATAGTTTCCCTATTCTTAAATCTGACACACTATTCTATATGGACTGAACTATAAAATTATAATTCTGGTTCTAGTTTCAAATCAAACCAAGTCCCTTTAAATTTGTCTCTTTTTCTTAAACATCAACTAAGTGACAGGTCCTGTGATAGTCTCTTGATACATAGATGAATAAGATGGTACTTCTGCCCTTGAGCAGCTCAAAGTCATCAGGTTTATGATTTTGTCTTGGCTTGTGATGATTTACCCAAGGAGATCCTTTCATTAGGAAGCTTTATGTCTCCTAAAGCTTGATTGTGTGGCAACTAAGCTGCCGAGTTCCTGTCGCCAATTATCTATTACCTATTACCAGGATGCTTAAAGGGGTGCACAAATATTCTTTTTCCCAAACTATCACATAGCCTTTCACACCAACCTCTTGTCTCTCCTACATATAGTTCCTTCATGATTTCTCTTAAAATAGAAACTTCAGGAACACTCAATTTGAATTTTTCAAGTTTTCTTCCCTTTTTTTCTGCCAATACAAGATAGATCCAGACTTGCTAACCTCCCCAGTGACCTTCAAGTTGACAAATCAGTCTTTCCACTTTTTGACTGCTGCAAAGCATTTCCCAGACCTGACCACATTTTCCTCCTTAAAACTTTGGCTTCCATGATAGAGCCCTATTCTTGTTCTACTAATTCTGACCGTTTCTCTCCTCTCTTTCACCAGGTCCTTACTTTCTGTTCTAACACCCTTATATCCTTGTCTTTCTTTTCTCATACACTCTTCCTGGACAATTTCATCCAAATTCATGTTTGGAACTACAGATCATTAAGTTAATGATTTCGGAATCTATGTCCTCTAGCTCCTATTTATGGAATGCCTACTATGTGCCTATCATGGTAGGGACTTTGCATAAATTATCTCATTTAATTCACAACACACCAGCTTATTCTACAATCCTTATGGCCAGAAAACAAACTCATGCCAATACACTTTAGTTCCCCATAAAACTTGTTTTCACTTAAACTAAGGTTTAAAAAAAAAATCTTAAATTCCATTCTTCAAAAGTCACTTTAACAACTATTATCTTTAAAAAGAGTTTAGGCAAAATGAAGTCACTTAGGAAGACCTAAGTACTCACCCTCAATATACAATGCATGAAAACTCCTTTCCCTTAAAGAGAATCTAAGTAGTCAAATTCCTCTTTAATTTTCCTTTTGACTGATGGAAAGGATGTAAAACTGGAAGGAGATGGAGGCTCTGGACCCACAGGACTATGGTAAACTCCAAAAAGGATATCAAGTATGCAGCTTTTTTCTAATTAATTTTCTTCAGAAAATTCCATTTTTATGGATCACTTTGTGAGACTACTATTGCTCAGAATAGATTCTGAAAAATAGTAATATCAGTTATTTGAAAACATATCAGCTAACTTCTTTTACAGCATACTCCCATCACTCCTGAAATTTCACCACATAGGCCTTACATATTTTCAATATGATCTCTCGCTGTTCTCATTA